>NW_003303631.1:121446-122381 GCF_000142945.1 Phytophthora infestans T30-4
TAGTCGATGGGATAGAAGAGCCACACGAAGCCCGGAAGGCCATGGACGATGATAGAAGACTTTAGCCCGATGCAAACCACGAAGTTTAATAAGTAGCGTGAAAGATGAAAGAGCACGCAGCCATGAAAAGAACAGATGGATAGACTATGACAGGGACGTACGGGCCACGGAAGGGAACTAAATACATAGACACCCCAGCATGCTGAAAAGCACGGGCTACGGAAGAGCACGGACGTTCGAAGCCACGGTAGAACACGTATCGGTGAGAGTGCACAGAAACAATACTCCAACAACACCACGGGTAAACATGGAGCACAGTCAACCGACCAAATCTGAGCCCGCAGGAGGCCAGATACAGGAAATCAGAAATCATCAATTTTTGGAGCACGATGCCTAGGTAGAACATGAGCTCACCGATCCACGGAGCGCGACACTACGGTAGCTAACGATAACAGACGACAGCCCAGCCCCGACACCAGAGATAACACGACAGCATGGACGGTGTATTATCCACTAAACCATCGGAGAACACGCTGCCACGCGTAATCACCGAGTCACGGAGCACCATACCAGTGTAGAACCTGAGCTTACCGAGCCACGGAGGACAGCAGTACATGATAACACGATTGCACGGACTGCGGACCGCCCACCAAATGCACAGGGGGTGGGCTTGGTATGGCCACAATTACACACCGTGGAGCACGATGGCATCGTAGAACACGATAACACGGACAACGCAGATGCACTACACGTGCACAATACCATAGAAAGCATAACCACACCGCGATTGCACGATAGTGTGATACCGCGGTCGATGACACTTCATCAGGAGATCACGATGCACGGGCGACGGAACCACACGACTGCATGGAGGCACCAAAGCACGAAATAGCACCCTTTGGTTAGAGTACCGGCGATGGGAGGCCAACGCCACG
>NW_003303631.1:123664-125457 GCF_000142945.1 Phytophthora infestans T30-4
AACCTCGTGTTTGCATCGGCTAAGTCTTCTTTTATCGTCCATGGCCTTCCGTGCTTCGTGTTGCTCTTCTATCCCATCGTGTACATAGTGTAGGTCGGTATTCCTTCGTGTTTCGTGTCCTTGCTTAGACATGTGCATCCGCGCCAGCTTAATCACAAACGCTGTTCCCATTTTGTTTGATGTACACAACGTATATTGTTGAAAAGTTCACATAATATCTGAAGGTCGCACACTACGCGCGCAAATACAAAGGAAGACAATAGTTTATTACGGAGGTGCAGGGGTGTAAGCCACGATAGTCATATTTTAAAGTTTTCACATTATTAAAAAGAGTAATACAATTGTTATTTATTATTAAACGCTGATATAATTATTATGTGTACTACTACTACAAATGACTGCAAGCAAAAATATGAAATGCCTTGATAACAGTACTAAGAAAAATAATATTGTTAGTTAAATTAGTACAGCAGTACTACGAAGCCTAAAACATCATTCTAAATTCAATAAGTACTAAAGTTTCGATTGAGCCCGGAATATGAGTCACCGAAGCCTACAAAAATTTTCAACAGCTCCTACGACGATATAGTACGTGTGTGCTCATCGGCGCCTTTTAAACGTGCTAATTAACGTGTACACAGGCAGCGCCCTTTGCGTGAGGTGGCGAACCGCAGCTGAAAATGAGAGCAAAATGAAATTTAAACGGTGCAGTTAAGTACGATGTGTAGTCCACATACAGTAAGTACAGCACATAATATCTGTTTTAGCCAATGGGGGCCGCCTTCGCTGCGCTCGGCAGCCAGTAGAACGCGCGTTTTAGCGTGAGGATTATTAACCCTAGCCCGTTACGGACGTTACAGACGGACAACACACTCCACTAGGGGGGTAAGACTAGCCGTTCGCCGCCGCTACGCGGCGGAGTGGCATGGTTTGTTGGAGATGAGGTGGCCGGAACTTTATTGCTTCTTGGTGTCGCGTGTTTTGAGAGCGTGACTCACCCTGTAGATCATGGCATCGTGTATTTAACCACTTGCCTTTCCGTAGTCTCATTCGGCCCCGTATAATATCGTGGTTTGGAACGTTTCCGTTACCCCGTACTACAGGTTGGATGTCATGTTCTACAGTGGCCGGCGCTCTTCCGTGATCTTCTTGGCTTCGTGGTTCTCTGTTCACCCGTGGTCCACGCTGTTTGTGGATATGCGCTCTCTTTTGAGCTCATCCACTTTAGTACGACCTCTTTCGTGGCTCCTAACTATTCCCTATCTCAAACATTTACGCGGGCTGTACCGCTTTCGTGATACATAGGCATTCGTGGCCGTTGGCCTCCCATCACCGGTACTCTAACCAAAAGGTGCTATTCCGTGCTTTGGTGCCTCCATGCAGTCGTGTGGCTATGTCGTCCGTGCATCGTGATCTCCTGATGAAGTGTCATCGACCGCGGTATCACGGTGTCGTAATGCTGTCTATGGTATTGTGCTACGCAGTGTATCTGCGTTGTCCGTGTTATCGTGTTCTACTATGGCATCGTGCTCCACAGTGTTCAGTCGTGGTCTCCCCACGCGCCCACCTCCCCGTTTATTTCGTGGGTGGTCCGCGGTCCGTGCAATCTAGCTCTAAAATAGTACTGTCCTCCGTGGCTCGGTAAGCTCAGGTTAAAACACCTGGTTATCGTTCTTCCGCGGCGCTGTGGATTATTCCGGTATAGCTCGCGCGACTGCGGTCTCCCCATGGGCTTAGTGGGCAGAGTCGAGGCAATCGGTGCTAAACTAGAAGAGACAGGGATTGGACTTTTC
>NW_003303631.1:125557-128219 GCF_000142945.1 Phytophthora infestans T30-4
TCGACAAATTCCCTAGCAAGTTGGGTAGACCATCTCTCTCCACTTGGTCTCGACCAGCCCTGATTTTATCTGAGTAACTCGGACATCCACGTACAGTGCCGGGGAGAAGCAAGCGTACAAGATACACCCCAGTACTGCACCGTTTGTCCTTGCGCCTTGTTAATCGTCATCGCAAAGGCCGGCTGGACAGGAAACTGCTTGCGTCTCAAATGAAACGGAAAGCTCCGAATGTCTCCGTCACTGATGAAAACAATGCGGGGAATCAAAACATGTTGCCCTTGTCGCTCACCGGTCATAATTGTGGCGTGGATGACATGTGGCTTGAGGGCCACAATTCGAAGCCGTGTTCCGTTGCACAGCCCTAGATCTGGATTCAGGTTCCGCATCATCATGATAGGCATTCCTACCTTGAGGGTCAATTTGTGGGGAGGCATTCCACTGATATTCATCGAGTGGAGTACCTCCTGCTCGAAGAAATTGCCGTTACCGTCGTCGTGTACAGAGTCGGAAGACATGTATTCCCGCGCCTGTCCAGTTAATCGATCGGTCACCGCTTCATTGATGCGGTGCACGATTGCGTTCGTGGTCGTGAGGATCGTTCGGTTAGCGAAATACTCGTCGGTAGCAACCTCGGGGTTATTAATCTCGCCATACATCTCGTCGATGATCCGATCCATGCCTCTTGGAATAACGCCCGGACGAATTTCCTGGTCCTCATCCTCAGGCACAGGTGGATTCTCAATCAGCATATCGCGCGGGATCTTCATGTAATCGTTTCCTAGGGAAGGGCTTACATCATGCCTTCCCTCCCCGACTTGCAGCAGAAACTCGGAGAATGCAGCCATTTCCTCAGCAGTGTCTGCAGTATCAGCAGTGCGCACTCGCATGTTTTCCGTGAGACGGAATGTCTGGAATTGGGGCCACAGCCTAGACGACTTGAGGCAAGCGTCAATTGTCTCGACGGGTGTTCCATTCTTAACGACCGGGAGTACTACTGTCCTTCGTGGCTCGGTAAGCTCAGGTTCTACACTGGTATGGTGTTCCGTGGCTTGATGGTCTTCGGTCTAGGGTGCTATTCCGTGGTTTGGTGCCTCCATGCAGTCGTGTGGTTCCGTCGCCCGTTCCATCGACCGCGTTACCATGCTATCGTGCAATCGCGGTATGGCAATGATGTCTACGGTATTGTGCTCGCGTAGTGCATCTGCTTTGCCCGCGTATCGTGTTCTACAATGGTATCATGCTCCGCGGTGTGCAACCGTGGTATCCCGAATCGTTTCCCTGTGACTTCGTGGCTGGCACGTCGTCCGTGCAATCATGTTGTAATGCACTATTGTCCCTCGATGCTAGGTGACCTCAGGCTCTACACTGGTACCCGGCTCCGTGGTTCGGTGATTTCGCGTGGCTGCGTGTTCTCCCACGGTTTAGTGGATAATCCAACGTCTATGCTGTCGTTTATGGCGTGGTGTTGACGTTGATCGGTCGTCCAGGCTATCGTTAGCTACCGTAGTATCGTGTGCCGTGGGTCGGTGGGCTGTCCTCGTATCGTACTCCAATGTTCAGTGATTTCCCGCTTATGCTCTCCCGTGAATTTGTGTTTGGCCGTCGACCGTGCTTCGGGGTAACCTGTGGTGGGAGAACTCCTTTCCGTGCACTCGCACAGCTGCGTGGTCTACCGTGACTGTGAACGTGCTCTCTCTTGGTCCGTGCTTTTTCAGCGTGTTGGCGCTTCATTATTTCAGCTCTCACCCGCTGTCATCTGATCGTGCGGCTCCGTGTTTTTCAGGCTCTTCCCTGGTTCGTGCTTCGTATGAAATTTCGTGGCCTATTCTTTTATCGTCCGTGACTTTCCGTATTTCAAGCTGTTCCTTCTATCGCGTTATGTACATGATCTGACTCGGTGTTCCTCCGTGTTTCTTGTTCTTGTTTAATCACGTGCCTCTACGCTAATTCAATCACAAACACTGCTCCCACTGCACTGCATGTATGTTACGTATCGTGTTCGAACATGCGCACATGCTCTTAGGGGTGCAAAATACGCGCTAATACAAAGAAAACGTTATTTGTTTTAGTGGCGGAGAAGTGTACATGGTTATGTGCGGTGGAAGCCGCTATATTCATATTTTAAATATTTAATATTAATAATAAATTGTGCATCTTCATCTAACGCAAATATGATACAATACTTTAAGGTTATTAGTATTAGATATAAAGTGCATTTAAATTTGATAAGCGCTACTAAATTATTTTTGTGTAGTACTACTACAAACGTCTGCAAGCAATAATATGAGACTTTAGAATAGTACTAAGCAAAATTATCTTAGAAAGTTAAATTATTAAAAAAAATGCTACAAAGCTAAAACAAATCATATTATAACCAATAAGTACTAAAGGCTTCATTTAAGCCATAATATAAGTCACCAAGGCCTACAATTTTTTCAAACAGCTCCTACGACTGTATAATACGTGTGTGCGCATTGGCGCCTTCTACCAATGCTAACTAACGCGCGCACAGGCAGCGCCCTTTGCGTGAGGTGGCGCTCCAGCGTTAAAAATGGGGGCAAAATGAAATTTGAACGGTGCATTTAAGTACGATGTGTTGACCACATACAGTGTGTACACCACATATTGCAATTTTAGCGAATCGACCCACCTTCTCTCAGCA
>NW_003303631.1:128319-132287 GCF_000142945.1 Phytophthora infestans T30-4
AAGTTTTCATGGTAGCGTGCTCGTCCGTGGTTCGTGCTGTCAGAATGGCTAGCTGCCTTCATTAATTTAGTCCTTTTTCAACGTCCGTGGCCTTCTGTGCTTCGTGTTCTTCACTCTACCCCATCGTGTACATAGTGTGCGCCGGTGTTCCTCTGTGTTTCGTGTTCTTGTTTATCCACTTGCCTCCGCGCTAATTCAATCGCAAACGCTGTTTTTATTTTGTTTGATGTATGCTACATATCGTGGTGAAAAGTGCGCACAATCTCTTAAGGTCGTACACTACGCGCGCGAATACAAAGGAATACGATCCTTTTTTATCGGCGGCGGAGTGGTGTACATGGTTATGTGGGGTGGGATGGTGGGAAGCCACTATATTCACATTTTAAAAGTGTTCGAATATTTAATATTAGTAATAAATTGTGCATCTTTATCTAACGCAAATATAATACCGGTACTTTGGTTTAAATTGATTAGTATTAGTAATAACATGCGTTTTTTTCTTGCGCAACTAATTAATTTTTTGTAGTACTACTATAAACGTCTGCAAGAAAAATATGAAATTCTCAAAACATAGTATTACTCAAAAGTTTTGTAAGCTTTATTATTTAAAAGTACTACGAAGCCTAAAATATCATTATATATCCTATAAGTACTAAAGTTTCGATTGAGGCCGAAATATGAGTCACCAAATCCTACAATTTTTTTCAACAGCTCCTACGACGATATAGTACGTGTGTGCTTATCGGCGCCTTATACTAATGCTAACTAACGCGCACACAGGCAGCGCCCTTCGCGTGAGGTGGCGAACCGCAGCTGAAAATGAGACGGTGCATTTAAGTACGATGTGTAGACCACATATAATATGTACACCACATTTTGCAATTTTAGCGAATCGAGGCCGCCTTCGCTGCGCTCGACAGCCAGTAGAACGCCCGCATTTGCGTTACATTAATTAACCCTAGCCGCGGACGGGACGTACGGACGGACAGACAACAGACTCCACTAGAGGGTAAGACTAGCCGTTCGCCGCCGCTACGCGGCGGAGGTGGCAGGCTGTAGTCACAGGGGAAATGGGCTCACGCCTTCGCTGCGCTTAAACATGTTTTATGTAAACGTTATGTATTAAATGCATTTGAAGTTGAACATTCCTACTCCGAACCAAAGATCTGTCTGTAGACAATATTCTGGGCGTAGACCCCATCCTCCTCCTCCAGCTTTGGGTACTCGACCAGCGCCTTGAATCTTGATCTTGAAGTAACTCGCGACATCGCAACGTACAGCTGCCCGTGGGAGAAGCAAGGCGTAGCAAGATACAGCCCCAAGTACTGCACCGTTTGTCCTTGCGCCTTGTTAATCGTCATCGCAAAGGCCGGTTGGACAGGAAACTGCTTGCGTCTCAAATGAAACGGAAAGCTCCGAATATCTCCGTCACTGATGAAAACAATGCGGGAAATCAACACATGTTGCCCTTGTCGCTCACCTGTCATGATTGTGGTGTGGATGACATGTGGCTTGAGGGCCACAATTCGAAGCCGTGTTCCGTCGCACAGCCCTAGATCTGGATTTAAGTTCCGCATCATCATGATAGGCATTCCTACCTTGAGAGTCAACTTGTGGGGAGGCATTCCACTGATATTGATCGAGTGGTGTACCTCCTGCTCGAAGAAATTGCCGTCACCGTCGTCTTGTACAGAGTCGGAAGACATGTATTCATGCGCCTGTCCAGTTAATCGATCGGTCACCGCTTCATTGATGCGGTGCACGATTGCGTTCGTGGTCGTGAGGATCGTTCGGTTAGCGAAATACTCGTCGGTAGCAACCTCGGGGTTATTAATCTCGCCATACATCTCGTCGATGATCCGATCCATGCCTCTTGGAATAACGCCAGGACGAATTTCCTGGTCCTCATCCTCAGGCACAGGTGGATTCTCAATCAGCATATCGCGCGGGATCTTCATGTAATCGTTTCCTAGGGAAGGGTTTACATCATGCCTTCCCTCCCCGACTTGCAGCAGAAACTCGGAGAACGCAGCCATTTCCTCAGCAGTGTCTGCAGTATCAGCTGTGCGCACTCGCATGTTTTCCGTGAGACGGAACGTCTGGAATTGGGGCCACAGCCTAGACGACTTGAGGCAAGCGTCAATTGTCTCGACGGGTGTTCCATTCTTTACGACCGGGAGAATCTGGCGGAAATCTCCTGAAAGTACAAACACTTTTCCCCCAAAAGGCTCGGTATCGTTGTCAAGTATGTCCCGCAGTGTTCTGTCTACTGCCTCGAATGCGTGGCGATGGGCCATAGGTGCTTCGTCCCAACTAATTAAACTTGCATGCTTAATCAACTCCTGAATGTGGGAGTTCTTCCTGATACCGCACGTCGAGCTCTCGCTCAATTTCAAAGGGATCTTGAATGTAGAATGAGCTGTCCTACCACCCATGAGCAAGAGCGAGGCAATACCGCTAGACGCCACAGCGATGGCGATTTTCCCCGAGAGTCTGACTTTGGCCAGTATGTTTCGAAGCAGTGTAGATTTTCCAGTATCACCCGGGCCATCAACAAAAAATAGTTTCTTGCCTTCCTCCGGGCATTCAACCGCTTCAATAATCTGGTCGTAAACCACCCGCTGACTTTCGTTTAGCTGATCTTCTGTGTTTACAATCGCCTCCAAAGCTGACGCATCGTATCCAGTGAGCTCACGTCGAAGTAATCCGTTTTGGCGAAGCGCTTCACGAATCAATGTTGGGAACGACCCCAACTGAGGAAGCTCGTCGAAGTCAGCTACCGCATACCCACTCGCTTGAAGTAGTTCTTGAATGCTCATCAGCGTTTCAAATTCGACCAACGCCGACTTGAAGGGGTCCATCAAAGCCTGATGTTTGCGTGCGAAGTCTTGGGAAAGATCCGCGAAAAACCGATCCCATAGAACACCAACATTTGCTGGAGCTGAATACACCAGAATGGTGACGAAGAGCTGGCGTAGTTGATACGGAATTTGGAACTCAACCGCTTCCGTCAAACACGAAACCCACTCGTTGTCATTCTCCAAGTAGCCAGCCTCCCGCGCCGCAATTTGGAATGTTGGGCAGACAATTCCGTTAACCGTTCTCAAGTCTTCAAACGACGTTGGACCTCTACGCTGACAGAGCAGTAGCCGAAGATAGAACCGCTCCATATCTCGAGGAGACACGTGAATCATGCGACCAACAGCAGCTTGATACTGTTTCCGGCGAACCCACCTTTTCGGTTGCCCTTTCTCCGGCGCTTTCCAGCAGAACTCTTTGGGGATATCCTGATACAACATCGTCCTGGCAATATGATTCTGAGGCTCTTCACTCGCACACAACTCAAAGAATCTGGTCAGCATCGTGTGACTACCACGTTCCAACACCGCCTCCGGGTTTTCCGTCTCGCGAATGCAAATTGTTTGGCCTGACTCGAGATGAACCGTCAGCTGTGTCACCGCATGGGTTTTCCCCTGAATTGTGAAATCGAGCAGGCGCATGCAAGCTTCCACCGGAGAAATGTACCGGGCGCTCAAGAAACGTAGAATCTCATTTGGTTCTCGACGCGCACTCTGTTGCCCTCCTCGGACTTCTTCCACAGTGAGTATAGCCATGTCGGGTCCTTTGTACACATACTTGTACAGGTATTTTAACCGCAGTAATATCCGTGCACACTTCGACATTGATGTGGCAGTTGTACTTGCTGGGGATAAGTACGGGGTTGTACGGTTACACACCCACTGAGTTGATCGTAGCATTGACGGGTTCTCCTGCCCTTTTTCAACTTTAGAAACACCTTACTTGGCTGTCGGAGGTCGAGCATGTACACATGGGATATCCCGTTGAGCATTGGCATTGTGGAACTTCTCCTAAAAGGCTTCGGATTATCCTTTGGGTGGAATTTGTCCGTCCCTTCATACAACACCCAAGAAGAGAGATTAGCAAGGGCCCAGATAGGAAATAAGGAT
>NW_003303631.1:132387-135360 GCF_000142945.1 Phytophthora infestans T30-4
TTCGACTGGCCACGCAAAGGGCGCTGCCTGTGTGCGCGTTAGTTAGCATAATTAAAAGGCGCCGATGGGCACACACGTACTATATCGTAGTAGGAGCTGTTGAAAAAATTTGTAGGCTTTGGTGACTTATACTTCAGCCTCAATCGAACCATTATTACTTATTGAAAATAGAATGATGTTTTAGGCTTCGTAGTACTGTTGTACTAATTTAACTTACAATATTACTTTGCTTAGTACTATTATCAATGCATTTCATATTTTTGCTTGCAGTCATTTGTAGTAGTAGTAGTACTGTACACATAATAATTATATCAGCATTTAATAATAAATAGCAATTGTATTACTATTAATAATAATGTGAAAACTTTAAAATATGACTATTGTGGCTTACACCCCTGCATCCACACTGCCTCCGGGAGAAATATCGTCTTCTTTTGTAGTAGTGTGCGACCTTAAGATACTGTGCAAACTTTCCAACATATATACGTAGCGACATCAAAAATGGGAACGGCGTTTGTGATTAAGTTAGCGCGGAGGCACGTGACTAAGCAAGGACACGAAACACATAGGAATACCGACCTACACTATGTACACGATGGGATAGAAGAGCAACACGAAGCACGGAAGGATGGACGATGATAGAAGACTTAGCCGATGCAAACCACGAAGTTTTATGAAAGATGAAAGAGCACGCAGCCATGAAAAGAACATATGGACAGAATATGACAGGAGCGTACGGGCCACGGAAGGGAGCTAAATACATAGACACCCCAGCATGCTGAAAAGCACGGGCTACAGAAGAGCACGGACGTTCGAAGCCACGGTAGAACACGTATCGGTGAGAGTGCACAGAAACAATACTCCAACAACACCACGGGTAAACATGGAGCACAGTCAATCGACCAAACCTGAGCCCGCAGGAGGCCAGATACGGGAAATCAGAAATCATCAATCTTTGGAGCACGATGCCTAGGTAGAACATGAGCTCACCGATCCACGGAGCGCGACACTAACGATAAGACAGACGACAGCCCAGCCCCGACACCAGAGATAACACGACAGCATGGACGGTGGGTTATCCACTAAACCATCGGAGAACACGCTGCCACGCGAAATCACCGAGTCACGGAGCACCATACCAGTGTAGAACCTGAGCTTACCGAGCCACGGAGGACAGCAGTACATGATAACACGATTGCACGGACTGCGGACCGCCCACCAAATGCACAGGGGTGGGCTTGGTATGACCACGATTACACACCGTGGAGCACGATGGCATCGTAGAGCACGATAACACGGACAACGCAGATGCACTACACGTGCACAATACCATAGAAAGCATAACCACACCGCGATTGCACGATAGCGTGATACCGCGGTCGATGACACTTCATCAGGAGATCACGATGCACGGGCGACGGAACCACACGACTGCATGGAGGCACCAAAGCACGGAATAGCACCCTTTGGTTAGAGTACCGGCGATGGGAGGCCAACGGCCACGAATGCCTATGTATCACGAAAGCGGTACAGCCCGCGTAAACGTTTGAGAACAGAGAATAGCTAGGAGCCACGAAAGAGGCTGTACTAAAGTGCATAAGCTCAAAAGAGAGCGCATATCCACAAACAGCGTGGACCACGGGTGAACAGAGAGCCACGAAACCAAGTAGAACACGGAAGAGCACAGCCCATTGAAGAACACGACATTCAACCTGTAGTACGGGGTAACGGAAACGTACCAAACCACGATATTGTACAAAGCCACATGAGATTACGGATAGTTAAGTGGTTGACTACACGAAACCACGACGTACTAGGTTGAACGACGCCCACAAAGCACGCGACACCAAGAAGCACTATATTTGCGGCCACCTCATCTCCAACAAACCATGCCACTCCGCCGCGTAGCGGCGGCGAACGGCTAGTCTTACCCCCCTAGTGGAGTGTGTTGTCTGTCTGTCAGTCCGTCTGTCACGGGCTAGGGTTAATTAATGTAGCGCAAATGCGGGCATTCTACTGGCTGCCGAGCGCAGCGAAGGCGGCTCCAATTGGCTAAAATCGCATTATGTGGTGTACATATTATATGTGGTATACACATCGTACTTAAAATGCACCGTTCAAATTTCATTTTGCCCCCATTTTCAAAACGGAAGCCGCGGAACGCCACGTTACTCAAGGTACGCTGCGTGTATGCATGTTAGTTTGCATTAGTAGCTAGCAAGACACACATACACAGATAGTCCGAGGTTCCTGGGGCTGCTTAGGGGGTAGCTTATAACTTGCGGGATTCTATCCTGCAAGTAGGTAGCCGTGCTAAGGGGATTTAGCTCTAGAACCCTCTGGGTTCTTGGGGCTTCATCCCACCGCCCACTCTGCGCGAGAGCACATTTGGCACCTGGTCCATTGACCGCAAACCCGACAGCGAACCAGTTGAGCCGGTCGTTAATGGTTATTGATGGGCACGCACATTGCGTGCGTGCAGTTGGTCAGGAGGGGTACCGTAACTGGCCTCTTTTAACCGACAGATGGGATGGGGGGCTGTAATAGCCTATCAATAACCAGCCTTTGCAATTAACGGCCGCCTTTTGGCAAAAGGATATCGCACCTCAAGCTACAGTACTATCCGGGGGCCCAACCCTGAAGATTCGACTGCACAATTTTGCAAACTAAAACCCGCTCCCGGCCTCACGGCCCCGTGACTGTGGGATAAAGTGAACGGGAGATAACCTTGATGGGAGGGGGCCAAGCAATCCCCAGGTAGTACGCGTATTTCCAAGCACACCTACTCGAATGAAAAACTAACAGCTACGTGCGGGTGAACCTAAAAAATTGGTCTAACGCGGCCACATTTTCCCGGTTCGCAAAATATTTGGCTCCGAAGTAAGCGACACGAAGAGGCGTCCGAGGGAAGCTTAGAGGGAGGCCGGACGCGAGAAACGAAGCGATTTGACGGCGGACGCCGATCCAAGATAG
>NW_003303631.1:136620-137824 GCF_000142945.1 Phytophthora infestans T30-4
TTATGTGGTGTACACCACTGTATGAGGTCAACACATCGTACTTAAAATGCACCGCTCAAATTTCATTTTGCTTTTATTTTCAGCTGCGGTATGCAAGGCCACGCGAAGGGCGCTGCCTGTGTACGCGTTAGTTAGCTGAATTAAAAGGCGCCGATGAGCACACACGTTCTCTATCGTCGTAGGTGCTGTTGATAAAATTTGTAGGCTTCGGTGACTCATACTTCGGCCTCAATCAAAACATTAGTACTTATTGGTTTAAATATGATTTGATTTGCTTCGTAGTAGGTTTGTAATAATTTAAATTACAGTACTGTTTTGCGTAGTACTATTCTTAAGACATTTCATATTTTTGCTTGCAGTTATTTGTAGTAGTAGTCCACATAATTATTATGTTAACGTTTATAATAAATCATACTTCTACTACTACTATTAATAATTGATACTTTAGGATGTGAAAACTTTAAAATATGACTATTATGACTTCCCACCCGACACCCCCCTGCACCCCACACTGCCCCCGGGAAAAGTATCATCTTCCTCTGTATTTGCACACGACCTTAAGATATTGTGTGATCTTTCCAGAAATATATGTTGTGTACATCAAACAAAATCGGAACAGCGTTTGTGATCAAGTTGCGCGGAGGCACGCGACTCAGCAAGAACACGAAAAACGATGGGATAGAAGAGCAACACGAAGCACGGAACGTCATGGACGATGATAGAAGATTTAGCCGATGCATGTTTTACCTAGCGTGAAAGATGGAAGTGCACGCAGCCATGGAAAGAACAGAAGAACGAGAATATGACGGGAGCGTACGGGCCACGGAAGGGAACTAAATACATAGACACCCCAGCATGCTGAAATGCACGGCTACGGAAGAGCACGCAACTTCGAAGCCACTGTAGAGCACGTAGCGGTAAGAGTGCACGGACAGTAATTCTCCCATAGCACCACGGTACAACACGGAGCACAGTCGACCGACCAAACGTGAAAACGCGATGTACCATAAACGGAAGATCATCCGAGCATTGGAGCCCGATATTAGGGTAGAATCGGAGCTCACCGAGTCCGACAGCACGACACTACGGTAGCTAACGATCTCACGGACGACAGACCAACCGCAACATCGCAAGCTAACACGATAGCATGGACTGTGCCACTAAGTCATAGGGGAGCACAGCCACAGGAGCTATAGACGGGAGA
>NW_003303631.1:138695-140176 GCF_000142945.1 Phytophthora infestans T30-4
TGAGCTCACTGGATACGATGCGTCAGCTTTGGAGGCGATTGTAAGCACAGAAGATCAGCTAAACGAAAGTCAGCGGGTGGTTTACGACCAGATTATTGAAGCGGTTGAATGCCCGGAGGAAGGCAAGAAACTATTTTTTGTCGATGGCCCGGGTGGTACTGGAAAATCTACACTGCTTCGAAACATACTGGCCAAAGTCAGACTCTCGGGAAAAATCGCCATCGCTGTGGCGTCTAGCGGTATCGCCTCGCTCTTGCTCATGGGTGGTAGGACAGCTCATTCTACATTCAAGATCCCTTTGAAATTGAACGAGAGCTCGACGTGCGGTATCAGGAAGAACTCTCATATTCAGGAGTTGATCAAGCATGCAAGTTTAATTATTTGGGACGAAGCACCTATGGCCCATCGCCACGCATTCGAGGCAGTAGACAGAACACTGCGGGACATACTTGACAACGATACAGAGCCTTTTGGGGGGAAAGTGTTTGTACTTTCGGGAGATTTCCGCCAGATTCTCCCGGTCGTTAAGAATGGCACACCCGTCGAGACAATTGACGCTTGCCTCAAGTCGTCTAGGCTGTGGCCCCGATTCCAGACGTTCCGTCTTACGGAAAACATGCGAGTGCGCACAGCTGATACTGCAGACACGGCTGAGGAAATGGCTGCATTCTCCGAGTTCCTGCTGCAAGTCGGGGAGGGAAGGCATGACGTAACGCCTTCCCTAGGAAGAGATTACATGAAGATCCCGCGCGATATGCTGATTGAGAATCCACCTGTGCCTGAGAATGAGGACCAGGAAATTCGTCCTGGTGTTATTCCAAGAGGCATGGATCGGATCATCGACGAGATGTATGGCGAGATTAACAACCCCGAAGTTGCTACCGATGAATATTTCGCTAACCGCACGATCCTCACGACCACGAACGCAATCGTGCACCGCATCAATGAAGCGGTGACCGCTCGATTAACTGGACAGGCGCGGGAATACATGTCTTCCGATTCTGTACAAGACGACGGTGACGGCAATTTCTTCGAGCAGGAGGTACTCCACTCGATGAATATCAGTGGAGCGCCTCCCCACAAGTTGACCCTCAAGGTAGGAATGCCTATCATGATGATGCGGAACCTGAATCCAGATCTAGGGCTGTGCAACGGAACACGGCTTCGAATTGTGGCCCTCAAGCCACATGTCATCCACGCCACAATCATGACAGGTGAGCGACAAGGGCAACATGTGTTGATTCCCCGCATTGTTTTCATCAGTGACGGAGATATTCGGAGCTTTCCGTTTCATTTGAGACGCAAGCAGTTTCCTGTCCACCGGCTTTTGCGATGACGATTAACAAGGCGCAAGGCCAAACGGTGCAGTACTTGGGGCTGTATCTTGCTACGCCTTGCTTCTCCCACGGGCAGCTGTACGTTGCGATGTCGCGAGTCACTTCAAGATCAGATTCAGGCGCTGGTTCGAGTACCCAAAGCTG
>NW_003303631.1:141213-147749 GCF_000142945.1 Phytophthora infestans T30-4
AATACGGAAAGTCACGGACGAAATAAGAATAGGCCACGAAATTTCATACGAAGCACGAACCAGGGAAGAGCCTGAAAAACACGGAGCCGCACGATCAGATGACAGCGGGTGAGAGCTGAAATAATGAAACGCCAACACGCTATAAAAGCACGGACCAAGAGAGAGCACGTTCACAGTCACGGTAGACCACGCAGCTGTGCGAGTGCACGGAAAGGAGTTCTCCCACCACAGGTTACCCCGAAGCACGGTCGACGGCCAAACACAAATTCACGGGAGAGCATAAGCGGGAAATCACTGAACATTGGAGTACGATACGAGGACAGCCCACCGACCCACGGCACACGATACTACGGTAGCTAACGATAGCCTGGACGACTGATCAACGTCAACACCACGCCATAAACGACAGCATAGACGTTGGATTAACCACTAAACCGTGGGAGAACACGCAGCCACGCGAAATCACCGAACCACGGAGCCGGGTACCAGTGTAGAGCCTGAGGTCACCTAGCATCGAGGGACAATAGTGCATTACGACATGATTGCACGGACGACGTGCCAGCCACGAAGTCACAGGGAAACGATTCGGGATACCACGGTTGCACACCGCGGAGCACGATACCATTGTAGAACACGATACGCGGGCAAAGCAGATGCACTACGCGAGCACATTACCGTAGACATCATTGCCATACCGCGATTGCACGATAGCATGGTAACGCGGTCGATGGAACGGGCGACGGAACCACACGACTGCATGGAGGCACCAAACCACGGAATAGCACCCTAGACCGAAGACCATCAAGCCACGGAACACCATACCAGTGTAGAACCTGAGCTTACCGAGCCACGAAGGACAGTAGTACATGAGAACACGATTGCACGGACGGTGGACCAGCCACGAAATAAATGAGGGGGCTCTTAGGGGGACCACGATTCCACATTGTGGAGTACGATGCCATTGCAAAACACAATAGCACGGACAACGCAGGTGCACTACGCGAGCACAATACCATAGACAGCATTACCACACCGCGATTGCACGATAGCGTGATACCGCGGTCGATGGAACCTCACCAGGAGAGCACGATACACGGGTGATGGAATAATACGACTGCGTGAATGCGCCAAACCACGGAATAGCACTCTTCGGCCAGAGTACCAGCGATGGGAGGCCAACGGCCACGAAAGAGGCAAATAGTTAAGTACACGAAGCCAAGATCTACTGGGGTGAACGACGCTAACAAAGTACGCGACACCAAGAAGCATCTAAATCTGCGGCCACCGCATCTCCAACAAACCATGCCACTCCGCCGCGTAGCGGCGGCGAACGGCTAGTCTTACCCCCCTACTGGAGTCTGGTGTCTGTCTGTCAGTCCGTCCGTAACGGGCTAGGGTTAATTAATGTAACGCAAATATGGGCGTTCTACTGGCTGCCGAGCGCAGCGAAGGCGGCCTCGATTCGCTAAAAAGCTGTCGAGCGCAGCGAAGGCGGCCCCCATTGGCTAAAATCGGTATTGTGTTTTGTACACACTATATGTGGACTACACATCGTACTTAAAAGCACCGCTTAAATTTCATTTTGCTCTCATTTTCAGCTGCGGTCTGCAAGGCCACACAAAGGGCGCTGCCTGTGTACGCGTTAGTTAGCATAATTAAAAGGCGCCGATAAGCACACACGTACTATATCGTCGTAGAAGCTGAAGAAAAAATTTATAGGCCCTGGTGACTTATATTTTGGCCTCAATCGAAACTTTAGTACTTATTGAGCTTAGAATGATGTTTTAGGCTTCGTAGTACTGCTGTACTAATTTAACTTACAATATTATTTTTCTTAGTACTGTTATCAAGGCATTTCATATTTTTGCTTGCAGTCATTTGTAGTAGTAGTACACATAATAATTATATCAGCGTTTAATAATAAATAACAATTGTATTACTATTTTTAATAATGTGAAAACTTTAAAATATGACTATCGTGGCTTACACCCCTGCACCTCACACTGCCCCCGGGAAAAAGTATCATCTTCCTTTGTATTTGCGCGCGTAGTGTGCGACCTTCAGATATTATGTGAACTTTCCAACAATATACGTTGTGTACATCAAACAATATACGTTGTGTACATCAAACAAAATGGGAACAGCGTTTGTGATTATGCTGGCGCGGATGCACATGTCTAAGCAAGGACACGAAACACGATGGAATACCGACCTACACTATGTACACGATGGGATAGAAGAGCAACACGAAGCACGGAAGGCCATGGACGATGATAGAAGACTTAGCCGATGCAAACCACGAAGTTTTATAAGTAGCGTGAAAGATGAAAGAGCACGCAGCCATGAAAAGAACAGATGGAGAGAACATGACAGGAACGTACGGGCCACGGAAGGGAACTAAATACATAGACACCCCAGCATGCTGAAAAGCACGGGCTACGGAAGAGCACGGACGTTCGAAGCCACGGTAGAACACGTATCGGTGAGAGTGCACAGAAACAATACTCCAACAACACCACGGGTAAACATGAAGCACAGTCAACCGACCAAACCTGAGCCCGCAGGAGATCAGATACGGGAAATCAGAAATCATCAATCTTTGGAGCACGATGCCTAGGTAGAACATGAGCTCACCGATCCACGGTGCGCGACACTAGGGTAGCTAACGATAACACAGACGACAGCCCAGCCCCGACACCAAGACATAACACGACAGTATGGACGGTGGGTTAGCCACTTAACCATCGGAGAACACGCTGCCACGCGAAATCACCGAGTCACGGAGCACCATACCAGTGTAGAACCTGAGCTTACCGAGCCACGGAGGACAGCAGTACATGATAACACGATTGCACGGACTGCGGACCGCCCACCAAATGCACAGGGGGTGGGCTTGGTATGACCACGATTACACACCGTGGAGCACGATGGCATCGTAGAGCACGATAACACGGACAACGCAGATGCACTACACGTGCACAATACCATAGAAAGCATAACCACACCGCGATTGCACGATAGCGTGATACCGCGGTCGATGACACTTCATCAGGAGATCACGATGCACGGGCGACGGAACCACACGACTGCATGGAGGCACCAAAGCACGGAATATCACCCTTTGGTTAGAGTACCGGCGATGGGAGGCCAACGGCCACGAATGCCTATGTATCACGAAAGCGGTACAGCCCGCGTAAACGTTTGAGAACAGAGAATAGCTAGGAGCCACGAAAGAGGCTGTACTAAAGTGCATAAGCTCAAAAGAGAGCGCATATCCACAAACAGCGTGGACCACGGGTGAACAGAGAGCCACGAAACCAAGTAGAACACGGAAGAGCACAGCCCATTGAAGAACACGACATTCAACCTGTAGTACGGGGTAACGGAAACGTACCAAACCACGATATTGTCCAAAGCCACATGAGATTACGGATAGTTAAGTGGTTGACTACACGAAACCACGACGTACTAGGTTGAACGACGCCCACAAAGCACGCGACACCAAGAAGCACTATATTTGCGGCCACCTCATCTCCAACAAACCATGCCACTCCGCCGCGTAGCGGCGGCGAACGGCTAGTCTTACCCCCCTAGTGGAGTCTGGTGTGCGTCTGTCAGTCCGTCCGAGGGTAGGGTTAATAAAATGTAACGCAAATACGCGCGCTCTACTGGCTGCCGAGCGCAGCGAAGGCGGCCTCGATTCGCTAAAATTGCAATATGTGGTGTACACACTGTATGTGGTCAACACATCGTACTTAAATGCAGCGTTCAAATTTCATTTTGCCCCATTTTCAGCTGCGGTTCGCAAGGCCACGCAAAGGGCGCTGCCTGTGTGTGCGTTAGTTAGCATTAGTAGAAGGCTTTGATGAGCAGACACGTACTATATCGTCGTAGGAGCTGTTAAAAAAATTTGTAGGCTTTGGTGACTCATATTTCGGCCTCAATTGAAATGAGTACTTATTGATTATAGAATGATGTTTTTTTCTAATAATTAATCTTTCAATACTTCTTTTGCGTAGTACTATTCTTAAGACATTTCATATTTTTGCTTGCAGTCATTTGTAGTAGTAGCCCACATAATAATTAATTTAGCGTTTAATAAGAAATAGCAATTGCATTACTATTAATAATGTGAAAACTTTAAAATATGACTATTGTGGCTTACACCCCTGCACCCCACACTGCCTCCGGGAAAAAGTATCATCTTCCTTTGTATTTGCACACGTAGTGTGCGACCGTAAGATATAGTGTGAATTTTCCAACAATATATGTTGCGTACATCAAACAAAATGGGAACAGTGTTTGTGATTCAGTTAGTGCGGAGGCACGTGACTCAGCAAGAACACGAAATACGAAGGAACACCGACCCATACTATGTAGATGATGGGATACAAGAGAAACACGAAGCACGGAAGACCATGGACGATGATTTATAGGCTTAGTCGATGCAAACCACGAAGTTTTATGCGTAGCGTGAAAGATGGAAGAGCACACAGCCATGAAAAGGACATAAGGACACGAATATGACGGGAGCGTACGGGCCGCGGAACGATATTAATTATATAGACACCCCAGCATACTGAAAAGCACAGCTACGGAAGAGCACGCACGTTCGAAGCCACGGTGGATCACGTAGCGGCAAGAGTGCACGGACAGCAATTCTCCCATAGCACCACGGTAAACACGGAGCACAGTCGACGAACCAATCATGAAGCTGAGGGCGACCAGAAACGGAAGATCACCGAGCGTTGGAATACGATATTTGGGTATCACCGAACCTCACCGAGTCCCGGAGCAGGATACTACGGAAGCTGAGGGTCGCACAGACGACCGACCAACCGCGACACCACAAGATAACACGATAGCATGGAAGGTGCCACTAGACCATGGGAGAACTCAGCCGTCGATCTATAGACGGGAAATCACCGAGCCGCGGAGAGCGATACCAGTGTAGAACCTGAGCTCCCCAAGCCACGGAGGACGATACACATTCGAACCTGACTGCACAGACGGCAGACCAGCCACGAGACTACGAAGAACACACTAGCATGGACGGTGGCCCAACCACTTAACCATGGAAAGCCAAACAGCCATGGGAGCTATAGACCGGAGATCATCGAGCCACGGAACACCATACCAGTGTAGAACCCGAGCTTACCGAGCCACGAAGGACAGTAGTACATGAGAACACGATTGCACGGACGGCGGACCAGCCACCAGATGCACAGGGGGTGGGCTTGGTATGACCACGATTACACACCGTGGAGCAAGATGGCATCGCAGAGCACGATAACACGGGCAACGCAGATGCACTACGCGTGCACAATACCATAGACAGCATAACCACACCTCGATTGCACGATAGCGTGATACCGCGGTCGATGACACTTCATCAGGAGATCACGATACACGGGCGACGGAACATCACGACTGCGTGGAGGCACCAATCCACGGAATAGTACCCTTAGTCTAGAGTACTGGCGATGGGAGGCCAACGGCCGAAATGTACCACGAAGCTGGTGCAACCCACGTAAACGTTTAAGAACAGGGAATAGTTAGTAGTCACGAAAGAGGCCGTACTAAAGAGCATGAGCTTAAAAAGGAGGTATAACCACTAAGCGGCATGGACCACGCGTCAGCAGTAGCCACGATGTCAGGCAGAACACGGTAGAGCGCGAGCCATTGAACAACATGACATTCAACCTGTCGTACGGGGGAACGGAAGCGTACCAAAACACGATTTTATACGGGTCCATATGAGACTACGGAATGGTAAGTGGCTAAGAACACGAAGCCAAGACCTACTGGGGTGAACGACGCATACAAAGCATGCGACACCAAGAAGCACTTAAATTTGGGGCCATCACATCTCCAACAAACCATTTCACTCCGCCGCGTAGCGGCGGCGAGCGGCTAGTCTTACCTCTCTAGTGGAGTGTGTTGTCCGTCCGTCTGTCTGTCACGGGCTAGGGTTAATTAATGTAACGCAAATGCGGGCATTCTACTGGCTGCCGAGCGCAGCGAAGGCGGCCTCAATTGGCTAAAATTGCAATATGTGGTGTACATATTATATGTGGTCTACACATCGTACTTAACTGCACCGTTTAAATTTCATTTTGCTCTCATTTTCAGCTGCGGTTCGCCACCTCACGCAAACGGCGCTGCCTGTGTACGCGTTAATTAGCACAATTAAAAGGCGCCGATGAGCAAACACGTACTATATCGTCGTAGGAGCTGTTGAAATTTTTTGTAGGCCCTGGTGACTTATATTTAGGCCTCAATCGAAACTTTAGTACTTATAGGATATATAATGATATTTAGGCTTCGTAGTACTTTTAATTAATAAAACTTACAAAACTTTTGAGTAATACTATGTTTTGAGAATTTTATATTTTTCTTGCAGACGTTTATAGCAGTACTACAAAAAATTAATTAGTTGCGCAAGAAAAAAAACGCATGTTATTACTAATACGAATCAATTTAAAACAAAGTACCGGTATTATATTGCGTTAGATAAAGATGCACAATTTATTACT
>NW_003303631.1:147849-151004 GCF_000142945.1 Phytophthora infestans T30-4
CTAAGCTCAAATGAAAGCTTACTACGTAGTCAATAGACCGCATTACCTTGTTACGATTCCAAAACGCAATGTAAATCACTACATAAAGATTTTTTTAAAGAATAACAGAATCCACAAAGAATAAAAGATGTATATATTGATATTAGAGCAAATCAAGCAGACTATTTATTCGCATGTTTGGTCACATCTTACCCCCCTAGTGGAGTGTGTTGTCTGTCTGTCAGTCCGTCTGTCACGGGCTAGGGTTAATTAATGTAACGCAAATGCGGGCATTCTACTGGCTGCCAAGCGCAGCGAAGGCGGCCTCGATTCGCTAAAAAGCTGTCGAGTGCAGCGAAGGCGGCCCTCATTGGCTAAAATCGGTATTTTGTTTTGTACACACTCATATGTGGACTACACATCGTACTTAAAACCACCGTTTAAATTTCATTTTGCCTTCATTTCTAGCTGCGGAGCGCCACCTCACGCAAAGGGCGCTGTGTGTGTGCGAGTTAATTTGCATAATTAAAAGGCGCCGATGAGCACACACGTACTATATCGTCGTAGAAGCTGAAGAAAAAATTTATAGGCCCTGGTGACTTATATTTTGGCCTCAATCGAAACTTTAGTACTTATTGAGTTTAGAATGATGTTTTAGGCTTCGTAGTACTGCTGTACTAATTTAACTTACAAAACTGTTTTGCGTAGTACTATTATCAAGGCATTTCATATTTTTGCTTGCAGTCATTTGTAGTAGTAGTACACATAATAATTATATCAGCGTTTAATAATAAATAACAATTGTATTACTATTAATAATAATGTGAAAACTTTAAAATATGACTATCGTGGCTTACACCCCTGCACCTCACACTGCCCCCGGAAAAAAGTATCATCTTCCTTTGTATTTGCGCGCGTAGTGTGCGACCTTCAGATATTATGTGAACTTTCCAACAATATACGTTGTGTACATCAAACAATATACGTTGTGTACATCAAACAAAATGGGAACAGCGTTTGTGATTATGCTGGCGCGGATGCACATGTCTAAGCAAGGACACGAAACACGAAGGAATACCGACCTACACTATGTACACGATGGGATAGAAGAGCAACACGAAGCACGGAAGGCCATGGACGATGATAGAAGACTTAGCCGATGCAAACCACGAAGTTTTATAAGTAGCGTGAAAGATGAAAGAGCACGCAGCCATGAAAAGAACAGATGGAGAGAACATGACAGGAACGTACGGGCCACGGAAGGGAACTAAATACATAGACACCCCAGCATGCTGAAAAGCACGGGCTACGGAAGAGCACGGACGTTCGAAGCCACGGTAGAACACGTATCGGTGAGAGTGCACAGAAACAACACTCCAACAACACCACGGGTAAACATGGAGCACAGTCAACCGACCAAACCTGAGCCCGCAGGAGATCAGATACGGGAATTCAGAAATCATCAATCTTTGGAGCACGATGCCTAGGTAGAACATGAGCTCACCGATCCACGGTGCGCGACACTAGGGTAGCTAACGATAACCCAGACGACAGCCCAGCCCCGACACCAAGACATAACACGACAGTATGGACGGTGGGTTAGCCACTTAACCATCGGAGAACACGCTGCCACGCGTAATCACCGAGTCACGGAGCACCATACCAGTGTAGAACCTGAGCTTACCGAGCCACGGAGGACAGCAGTACATGATAACACGATTGCACGGACTGCGGACCGCCCACCAAATGCACAGGGGTGGGCTTGGTATGACCACGATTACACACCGTGGAGCACGATGGCATCGTAGAGCACGATAACACGGACAACGCAGATGCACTACACGTGCACAATACCATAGAAAGCATAACCACACCGCGATTGCACGATAGCGTGATACCGCGGTCGATGACACTTCATCAGGAGATCACGATGCACGGGCGACGGAACCACACGACTGCATGGAGGCACTAAAGCACGGTATATCACCCTTTGGTTAGAGTACCGGCGATGGGAGGCCAACGGCCACGAATGCCTATGTATCAAGGAAAGCGGGTACAGCCCCGCGTAAACGTTTGAGAACAGAGAATAGCTAGGAGCACGAAAGAGGCTGTACTAAAGTGCATAAGCTCAAAAGAGAGCGCATATCCACAAACAGCGTGGACCACGGGTGAACAGAGAGCCACGAAACCAAGTAGAACACGGGAAGAGCACAGCCCATTGAAGAACACGACATTCAACCTGTAGTACGGGGTAACGGAAACGTACCAAACCACGATATTGTCCAAAGCCACATGAGATTACGGATAGTTAAGTGGTTGACTACACGAAACCACGACGTACTAGGTTGAACGACGCCCACAAAGCACGCGACACCAAGAAGCACTATATTTGCGGCCACCTCATCTCCAACAAACCATGCCACTCCGCCGCGTAGCGGCGGCGAACGGCTAGTCTTACCCCCCTAGTGGAGTCTGGTGTGCGTCTGTCAGTCCGTCCGAGGGTAGGGTTAATAAAGGGGGACGCAAATACGCGCGTTCTACTGGCTGCCGAGCGCAGCGAAGGCGACGTCGATTCGCTAAAAAGCTGTCGAGCGCGGCGAAGGCGGCCTTCATTGGCTAAAATCAACATTACGTTTTGTACACACTGTATGTGGTCTACACATCGTACTTAAAAGTACCGCTTAAATTTCATTTTGCTCTCATTTTCAGCTGCGGTCTGCAAGGCCATGCAAAGGGCGCTGCATGTGTGCGCGTTAGTTAGCATTAGTATAAGGCGCCGATGCGCACACACGTACTGTATCGTCGTAGGAGCTGTTAAAAAAAATTGTAGGCCCTGTTGACCTATATCTCGACTTAAACTGGAGATTTAGTACTTATTGGTTTAGAATGTTTCGTAGTACTTTTCTAATAATTAACCTTACCATACTGTTTTGGGGTAGGATTGTTATCAAGACGTTTTGATATTTGTGGCTGCAGGCCCTTTTGCGCAGTAGAACACGTGATAATTATATCAAGCGTCTATTATAAAAGTCAATCGGATTAGTATTACTTAATAGTGGTGGAAGCCTTGGAAATGACCATGGGGGCCTGACACACCTGCCCCCCCACACGTGCTCTCCGATGTAAAGGGGCGATGTACAGTAATAATCTCCCCGAGAAGCGGAGTAACCTGTATG
>NW_003303631.1:151104-153979 GCF_000142945.1 Phytophthora infestans T30-4
CCGATCAAAGACTGATACGTTTGTACGAGACTCACGCCGATTACGATCCACTCCAATACCCGCTTCTCCTTCCATATGGAGAGAAGGGCTGGACCTACACAGACGAGTTCGCGAATGGTGCTGAGTATCGAAACAAGAAGGCGATGTCGCTTCGTGAACACGTCGCGTTCCGCCTCCACCAGAAAGCGGATGATCAGTCCGCTCTCCACCAAGGTGGGCGTCTATTTCAGCAGTGGTGTGTAGATCAGCGTGCAAAATGTGAGCAAGAACAGCTTCGCTGGGTGGCCGACAATCAGAAAACACTACGCGCCGATCAATAAAGGGGGGGGGGGGAGACCAAGACTCTTTGCTCCAACGAAGATAATCTTGGGCTCTCGGGGGCAAGAGAGAAAGATAATGGTCGTTTCGGAAAAATGTAACGCGGCCCCAAAAAAGAATGGGTGTCACCGGCACCGGACGGAGGCAACAGATGACGACCTACCCACTTTCTTAATCAGGTTGGCAAGCGTATCATACTACCGGCTTCGCACCTGGGTAGCCCGCGGTCCATGTACAAGTCGTATCAAGATTCGATGGCAATTGTTCGGGAGTATGGACGGCCCGACGTCTTCTTGACGGAAACGTGCAACCCTAAGTGGGACGAGATTCTTGAAGCGATACCTTCCGATATCCAGACAGCTCAAGATCGACCAGACATCGTGGCTCGCGTGTGGCAGCAGAAACTGCAAGCGACGCTTGACGATTTAAACCAAGGCGTCCTGGGGCGAGTGCGCGCTCGGATTTACGTTGTCGAATTTCAAAAACGAGGGCTCCCCCACGCTCACGTATTGATTATTCTGGCTGACGAAGACAAACCTCGAACGCGCGAGATCGTAGACAAGATGGTATGCGCTGAGATCCCAGATAAGGATACAAACCCTCAGCTGTATAAGACGGTCATGTCATGCATGCTCCATGGTCCATGTGGGCCTGCAAACCCTTCCTGCGCGTGTATGAAGGACGGCAAGTGCACCAAAGGATATCCGAAGCCCTTAGCAGAAGTTACACAAGCCAATGCCAACGGATATCCAGTGTACAGACGACGTCGACGGCAAGAAGGTGTTCTAAAGTTCAAAGGCAGAGAATACGACAATGCTACGATCAACCAGTGGGTTGTACCGTACAACCCGTACTTATCCCAGAAGTACAACTGCCACAACAATGTGGAAGTGTGCACGGATATTACTGCGGTTAAATACCTGTACAAGTATGTGTACAAAGGACCCGACATGGCTATACTCACTGTGGAAGAAGTCCGAGGAGGGCAGCAGAGTGCGCGTCGAGAACCAAATGAGATTCTACGTTTCTTGAGCGCCCGTTACATTTCTCCGGTGGAAGCTTGCATGCGCCTTCTCGATTTCACGATTCAGGGGAAAACCCATGCGGTGACACAGCTAGCGGTTCATCTCGAGTCAGGCCAGACGATTTGCTTTCGCGAGACGGAAAACCCGGAGGCGGTTTTGGAACGTGGTAGTCACACGATGCTGACCAGATTCTTTGAGTTGTGTGCGAGTGAAGAACCTCAGAATCATATTGCCAGGACGATGTTGTATCAGGACATCCCTAAAGAGTTCTGCTGGAAAGCGCCGGAGAAAGGTCAACCGAAAAGGTGGGTCCGCAGGAAACAGTATCAAGCTGCCGTTGGTCGCATGATTCACGTGTCCCCTCACGATATGGAGCGCTTCTATCTTCGGCTACTGCTCTGTCAGCGTAGAGGTCCAACGTTGTTTGAAGACTTGAGAACGGCTAACGGGATTGTCTGCCCCACATTCCAAATTGCGGCGCGGGAAGCTGGCTACTTGGAGAATGATAACGAGTGGGTTTCGTGTTTGAGGGAAGCAGCTGAGTTCCAAATGCCGTATCAGCTACGCCAGCTCTTCGTCACCATTCTGGTGTATTCAGCTCCAGCAAATGTTGGTGTTCTATGGGATCGGTTCTTCGCGGATCTTTCCCAAGACTTCGCACGCAAACATCAGGCTTTGATGGACCCCTTCAAGTCGGCGCTGATCGAATTTGAAACGCTGATGAGCATTCAAGAACTACTTCAAGCGAGTGGGTATGCGGTAGCTGACTTCGACGAGCTTCCTCAGTTGGGGTCGTTCCCAACATTGGTTCGTGAATCGCTTCGCCAAAACGGATTACTACGACGTGAGCTCACTGGATACGATGCGTCAGCTTTGGAGGCAATTGTAAGCACAGAAGATCAGCTAAACGAAGGACAGCGAGTGGTTTACGACCAGATTATTGAAGCGGTAGACTGTCCTCAGGAAGGCAACAAGTTATTTTTTGTCGATGGCCCGGGTGGTACTGGAAAATCTACGCTGCTTCGAAGGCGACGTGTATAATATAAAAAAACTAGGGAAAACTCGCCATCGCTGTGGGGATTAGCCCCCTCGCCTCCCTCGTGGTCAGGGGAGGCAGTTCAGCTCATTCGACCTCCTTGATCTTTTTGAAATAGTACGAGAGCGCGACGTGCGGAATCTCCCATATCTCCGATATTCAGGAGTTGATCAGTTTTGTTATTTTTGATTATATGAGACAAAGCACCTATGCCCCATCGCCAGGCAGTCGAGGAAGAAAGACAGAACACTGCTTGACATACTTGACAAGGATTCTTGGGGTATAGGGGTAAAAGTGTTGGGACTTTCGGGCGAATTCCGCCACACTCTCCACGTCGAAAAGAATGGCACATCCGTCGAGACTTTTGACGCTTGCCTCAAGTCGGCTAGACTGTTGTCTCCATTTCGTATGTTCGGACATACGGAAAAACATGCGAGTGCGCACAGCTGATACTGCGGAAACTGCTGAGGAATCGCTAGGTCTCTCCGAGTTCCTG
>NW_003303631.1:154079-158534 GCF_000142945.1 Phytophthora infestans T30-4
ATCCTCGTGGTACGCGTTTCGTGAATGTGTACCGAAGCGTGATTGTTGACCCGTCTCTGGATTCTACCGAACTTATTCCGACCTGGCGTTCGTTGTTTGACTCGCCACCGGGTACTTTACGTCCCGCTCTGGCTGCTGCTCCTGTTGAAGCTGGTACCGAGGATTCGCAGGGTCCGGCTTCAGCTCCGCTCAAAAGAGAGCGCATATCCACAAACAGCGTGGACCACGGGTGAACAGAGAGCCACGAAACCAAGTAGAACACGGAAGAGCACAGCCCATTGAAGAACACGACATTCAACCTGTAGTACGGGGTAACGGAAACGTACCAAACCACGATATTGTCCAAAGCCACATGAGATTACGGATAGTTAAGTGGTTGACTACACGAAACCACGACGTACTAGGTTGAACGACGCCCACAAAGCACGCGACACCAAGAAGCACTATATTTGCGGCCACCTCATCTCCAACAAACCATGCCACTCCGCCGCGTAGCGGCGGCGAACGGCTAGTCTTACCCCCCTAGTGGAGTCTGGTGTGCGTCTGTCAGTCCGTCCGAGGGTAGGGTTAATAAAGGGGGACGCAAATACGCGCGTTCTACTGGCTGCCGAGCGCAGCGAAGGCGACGTCGATTCGCTAAAAAGCTGTCGAGCGCGGCGAAGGCGGCCTTCATTGGCTAAAATCAACATTACGTTTTGTACACACTGTATGTGGTCTACACATCGTACTTAAAAGTACCGCTTAAATTTCATTTTGCTCTCATTTTCAGCTGCGGTCTGCAAGGCCATGCAAAGGGCGCTGCATGTGTGCGCGTTAGTTAGCATTAGTATAAGGCGCCGATGCGCACACACGTACTGTATCGTCGTAGGAGCTGTTAAAAAAAATTGTAGGCCCTGTTGACCTATATCTCGACTTAAACTGGAGATTTAGTACTTATTGGTTTAGAATGTTTCGTAGTACTTTTCTAATAATTAAACTTACAATACTGTTTTGAGTAGTATTGTTATCAAGACATTTCATATTTTTGCTTGCAGTCATTTGTAGTAGTAGTACACATAATAATTATATCAGCGTTTAATAATAAACAGCAATCGTATTACTATTACTAATAATGTGAAAGCCTTAAAATATGACTATTGTGGCTTACACACCTGCACCCCACACTGCCTCCGGGAAAAAGTGTCATGTTCTTTTATATTTGCGCGTGTAGTGTGCGACCTTAAGATATTGCGCAAGCTTTCCAACAATATATGTAGCGTACAAAAAAAAGGGAACAGTGTTTGTGATTAAGTTAGCGCGGAGGTACGTGACTAAGCAAGAGCCCGAAATACGAAGGAACACCGACCCACACTATGTAGACGCTGGGATAGAAGAGCAACACGAAGCACGGAAGGCCATGGACGATGCTAGATGACTTAGGCGATGCAATCGACGGTGTTTGATACGTAGCGTGAAAGACGGAGAAGCACGCAGCCATGAAACAGGACCGAAGGACAAGAATATAAAGGGAGCGTACGGGCCACGGAAGGGAACTGAATACATAGACACCCCAGCATGCTGAAAAGCACGGGCTACGGAAGAGCACGGACGTTCGAAGCCACGGTAGAACACGTACCGGTGAGAGTGCACCAGTGTTGAACCTGAGCTTACCGAGCCATGTAGGACAGTAGTACATTAGAACTGGATTGCACGGACGGCGGACCAGCCACGATATACACGGGGGGGGGCGCTTCGGGTGACCACGATTGCACATTGTGGAGCACGATGCCATTGTAAAACACGATAACACAGGCAACGCAGATGCACTACACGAACACAACACCAGCTACAGCAAAACCACACCGCGATTGAACGATAGCGTGATAACGCGGTCGATGGAACCTCACCAGGAGAGCACGATACACGGGCGACGGAACAACACGACTGCATGGAGGCACCAAACCACGAAATAGCACACTTCGGCTAGGGTACCGGTAATGGTAGGCCTACGACCACAGAATACTATGTACCACGAAAGGGGCAGTACTTAACATCATGAACCTAAAAGAGAGAGCACATAGCCACTAAGCAGAGTGGACCACGGGTGAGCAGGGAGGCACGAAGCCAGGGAGAACACGGAAGAGCACGGGCCACTGAAGACCATAACATTCAACCTGTAGTACGGCGTAGCTAAAACATACCAAACCACTATATTGTACGGGGCCACATGAGACTACGGAATGGTAAGTGGTTAAGTACACGAAGCCACGGCGTACTGAGGTGAACGTCGCTTACAAAGCACGCGACACCTAGAAGCACTTAAATTTGCGGCCACCACATCTCCAACAAACCATGCCACTCCGCCGCGTAGCGGCGGCGAACGGCTAGTCTTACCCCCCTAGTGGAGTCTGGTGTGCGTCTGTCAGTCCGTCGGAGGGTAGGGTTCTAAAATGTAACGCTAATACGCGCGTTCTACTGGCTGCCGAGCGCAGCGAAGGTGGCCTCGATTCGCTAACATTGCAATATGTGGTGTACACACTGTATGTGGTCAACACATCGTACTTAAATGCACCGCTCAAATTTCATTTTGCTTTCATTTTCAGCTGCGGTATGCAAGGCCACGCGAAGGGCGCTGCCTGTGCACGCGTTAATTAGCATTAATAGGAGGCGCCGACGTGCACACACATACAATATCGTCGTAGGAGCTGTTGAAAATTTTTGTAGGTCCTGGTTACTTATATTTAGGCCTCAATTGAAACTTTAGTATCTATAGGATATAGAATGATATTTTAGGCTTCATAGTACTTTTCTAAAACTTACAATATGTTTTGAGTAGTACTATTATCAGGACATTTCATATTTTGCCTTGCAGCTATTTGTAGTAGTAGTACACATATTTATTATATCAGCGTTCGATAATAGAATACAATTTTATTACTATTATTAACAATGTGAAAACTTTAAAATATGACTATTGTGGCTTACACCCCTGCACCCCCAGGAGAAAATAGTGTGCTACCTCAAGATATTGTGCAAACTTTTCAGCATATATTTATATCAGCGTTCGATAATAGATCACAATTTTATTACTATTATTAATAACGTGAAAACTTTAAAATATGACTATTGTGGCTTACACCCCTGCACCCCCAGGAAAAAATAGTGTGCTACCTTAAGATATTGTGCAAACTTTTCAGCATATATTTATATCAGCGTTCGATAATAGATCACAATTTTATTACTATTATTAGTAATGTGAAAACTTTAAAATATGACTATTGTGGCTTACACCCCTGCACCCCCAGGAAAAAATAGTGTGCTACCTTAAGATATTGTGCAAACTTTTCAGCATATATATGTAGCGTACATAAAAAATGGGAACGGCGCTTGTGATTAAGTTAGCGCGGAGGCACGCGACTAAGCAAGAACACGAAAACGAAGTAGCCCCGACCCACACTTTGTAGACGATGGGATAGACGAGCAACACGAGACACGGAAGGTCATGGACGATGATAGAAGACTTAGCCGATGCAAATTACAAAGTTATATGCGTAGCGTGGAAGACGGAAGAGCACACAGCCATCAAAAGGACAGAAGGACAATAATATGACGGGAGCGTACGGGCCACGGAAGGGAGCTACATATAAAGACACCCCAGTCTGCTGAAAAGCACGGGTTACGGAAGAGCACGGACGTTCGAAGCCACAGTAGAACACGTACCGATGAGCGTGCACAGAAACAATTCTCCAACAACACCACGGGTAAACATGGAGCACAGCCAACCGACCAACCTGAGCCCGCGGGAGGCCAGACACGGGAAATCAGAAATCATCAATCTTTGGAGCACGATGCCTGGGTAGAACAGGAGCTCACCGATCCACGGAGAGCTACACTATGGTAGCTGACGATAAGACAGACGACAGACCAGCCCCGACACCAGAAATAACACGACAGCATGGACGTTGGGCTAGCTACTAAACCATCGGAGAGCACGCAGCCACGCGAAATCACCGAGTCACGGAAACCCATACCAGTGTACAACTTAAGCTTACCGATCCACGGAGGACAGTAGTACATGAGAACACAATTGCACGGACGGCGGACCAGCCACGATATACACGGGGGGTGTCCACGATTGCACACCGTGGAGCACGATGCCATTGTAAAGCACGATAACACGGGCAACGCAGATGCACTACGCGAGCACATACCATAAATGTCATTACCACACCGCGATTGCTCGATAGCGTCGTAGCGCAGTCGATGGAATCTCACCAGGAGAGCGCGATACCCGGGCGACGGAACAACACGACTTCGGGGAGGCACCAAACCACGGAATAGCACAAATCGGCTAGAGCACCGGCGATGGAAGGCCAACGGCCATGAAATACTATGTACCACGAAGCCGGTGCCTATGTAAACGTTTGAGAACAGGAAATAGATATCAGCCGCGAAAGAGGTAGTACTAAAGAGCAT
>NW_003303631.1:158634-161747 GCF_000142945.1 Phytophthora infestans T30-4
GTTTTTGTGGTCGTCTCGGGCTGGCTGGGTTGAAAAAAAATTAGCAGCTGATATGAACGGGAACCCGTTGGCTGAGTCATCTGCGCTCACCTTTAATGAACGAATCTTCACATTCACACTCATCTAAATCATCCCAGCATGCTGAAAAGCACGGGCTACGAAAGAGCATGCAGCGGTAAGAGTGCACTAACAGCAATTCCCCCATAGCATCACGGTAGAGCACGGAGCACGGTCGACGGACCAGGCATAAAGCCGCGGGAGACCATAAACGGGAAATCACCGAGTATTTGAGCACGATACCAGGGTAGAACAGGATCTTACCGAGCCAGGGAGCACGATACTACGGTAGCTAATAATAGAACGGACGGCAGACCAGCGCTAACACCACAAAATAAAACGATGACTTGGACGGTGGCCGAGACACTAAGCCATGATAGAAATGCGGCCACTGGAGCTGTAGACGCGAAATCACCGAGCCACGGAGCACTATATCAGTGTAAAACCTGAGCTTACCATTCCACGGAGAACAATAGCGCATTAGAATTCGATTGCACGGACGGCAGACCAGCCACGAAATGGAAGGGGGCTCGTGGTGACCACGATTGTGGAGGACGATGCCGTTGTAGAGCACGATAACATGGGCAATGCAGATGCAATCTGCGAGCACAATACCATAGACAGCAAAACCATATCGCAATTACACGATGGCGTTATAACGCGGTCGATGAAGCCTCACCAGACGAGCCCGATACACGGGTGCTGGAACAACACGACTGCGTGGAGGCACCAAACCACGGAAAAGCACCCTTCGGCTAGAGTACCAGCTATGGGAGGCGAACGGTCACGAAAGACTGAGTATCAGGAAGCCGGTGCAGCCACGAAATGTTTGAGAGCAGGAAATAGTTAGCAGCCACGAAAGACGCAGTACTAAAAAACATGAACCCAAAAGAGAGAGCTCTTAACCACTAAGCAGCGTGTGCCACGGGTGAGCAGGGAACCACGAAGCCAGGAAGATCACGGAAGAGCGCCGGCCACTGTAGAACATGAGATCTAACCTGTAGTACGGGGTAACGGAAGCGTTCCAAACCACGATGTTATACGGGGCCGAATGAGACTACGGAAAGGCAAGTGGTTAAATACACGATGCCAAGATCTACAGGGTGAACCACGCTCTCAAAACACGCGACACCAAGAAGCACTTAAATTTGCGGCCACCTCATCTCCAACAAACCATGCCACTCCGCCGCGTAGCGGCGGCAAACGGCTAGTCTTACCCCCCTAGTGGAGTGTGGTCTGCGTCCGTCATTCCGTCCGTAACGGGCTAGGGCTAATAATCCTCACGCTAATACGCGCGTTCTACTGGCTGCCGAGCGCAGCGAAGGCGGCGTCGATTGGCTAAAATTGAATTATGTGGTGTACACACTGTATGTGGTCAACACATCGTACTTAAAATGCACCACTCAAATTTCATTTTGCTTTCATTTTCAGCTGCGGTATGCAAGGCCACGCGAAGGGCGCTGCCTGTGCACGCGTTAATTAGCATTAATAGGAGGCGCCGACGTGCACACACATACAATATCGTCGTAGGAGCTGTTGAAATTTTTTGTAGGCCCTGGTGACTTATATTTAGGCCTCAATCGAAACTTTAGTAGCTATTGGATATAGAATGATATTTTAGGCTTCATAGTAAAATCAAACTTACAATATGTTTTGAGTAGTACTATTATCAAGACATTTCAGATTTTTCCTTGCAGCTATTTGTAGTAGTAGTACACATAGTTATTATATCAGCGTTCGATAATAAATCACAATTGTATTACTATTAATAATAATGTGAAAACTTTAAAATATGACTATTGTGGCTTACACCCCTGCACCTCCGGGAAAAAGTGTCATCTTTGCGCGCGTAGTGTGCGACCTTCAGATATTCTGCAAACTTTCCAACAATATATGTGGCGTACATCAAACAAAATGGGAACAGCTATTGTGTTTAAGTTAGCGCGGAGGCACGTGACTAAGCAAGAGCACGAAACACGAAGGAACACCATGCCACACTATGTACACGATAGGATAGAAGAGCAACACGAAGCACGGAAGGCCATGGACGATGATAGAAGACTTAGCCGATGCAAACCACAAAGTTTATGAGTAGCGTAAAAGACGGAGAAGTACGCAGCCATGAAAAGGACAGAAGGACAAGAATATGACGGGATCGTACGGTCCACGGAAGGGAACTAAATATATAGACACCCCAGCATGTTAAAAAGCGCGGCTACGGAAGCGCACGCACGCTCGAAGCCACATTAGAGCATGTAACGGTAAGAGTGCCCGGACATAAATTCTCCTACAGCACCACGGCTGAACACGGAGCACATTCGACCGACCAAACATGAAGCCGCGCAAGACCATTAACGGGAGGTTGTCGAGTATTGAAACACGATACCAGGGTAGAACCGGAGCTCACTGGGGAGCGCGATACTACTGTAGATAACGAAAGCTTGGTCGACAGACCAACCGCGACACCAAGAGATAGCACGATAACGGTAGCGATGGGACATCCACTAAAACATGGAAGAACAAGCAGCCACGGGGAAATCACCGAGCCACTGAGCACGATAGCACTGTAGAACCTGAGATCGACGGGCCACTGAGGACGATACTTCATTAAAACACGTTTACCCGGCACGGCCGACCAGCCACAAAATCGCGGGGAAACGCTTCTGGAGACCATGATTGCACACCGCGGAGCACGGAACCATCGTAGAACGCGATAACATTGGCAAAACATATATATTATGCGATCACGATAGCATATACAGCATAACCACATTGCGATAACGCGGTAGATGGAGCCACCACAGGGGTGCGCGGCACACAGGTGACAGAAAACGTCGGAAGGTCACCCATTGGCGAGGGTTTCAGAAAAGGAACGCTATCGACCATGAATGATTATGGACACGAAGCCTGTGGAATCCATGTAAATCCTTGAGAACACGGAATATCTAGCAGCAACGAAAGCGAGTCGTATTACGGGAGCGCATAAGACCAAAGGAGCTAGCACACAACCCCGAAGCACTGTGAGAGAATGAGTCCACAAATCCAGGACAATCGCT
>NW_003303631.1:162243-166742 GCF_000142945.1 Phytophthora infestans T30-4
TGTACACACTGTATGTGGTCAACACATCGTACTTAAAATGCACCACTCAAATTTCATTTTGCTTTCATTTTCAGCTGCGGTATGCAAGGCCACGCGAAGGGCGCTGCCTGTGCACGCGTTAATTAGCATTAATAGGAGGCGCCGACGTGCACACACATACAATATCGTCGTAGGAGCTGTTAAAAATTTTTGTAGGCCCTGGTGACTTATATTTAGGCCTCAATCGAAACTTTAGTAGCTATTGAATATAGAATGATATTTTAGGCTTCATAGTACTTTTCCAGAAATTAAGCTTACAATGCTGTTTTGAGTAGTACTATTATCAAGACAATTCCTATTTTTCCTTGCAGCTATTTGTTGTAGTAGTAGTACACATAATTATAATATCAGCGTTTTATAATAAATAACAATTGTATTACTATTAATAATAATGTGAAAAAATAAAAAATGACTATTGTGGCTTACACCCCTGCACTCCACACTGCCTCCGGGGAAAAGTATCATCTTCCGTATTTTTGCACGTAGTGTGCGACCTTAACATATTGTGTGAACTTTCCGGCTATGTACATCAAACAAAATCGGACCAGCGTTTGTGATTCAGCTGGCGCGGAGGCACGTGACTCAGCAAGAACACGAAACACGAAAGAACACCGACCCACACTATGTAGACGATGGGATAGAAGAGCAACACGAAGCACGGAAGGTCATGGACGATGATAGAAGACTTAGCCGATGCAAACCACAAAGTTGTATGCGTAGCGCGAAAGACGGAAGAACACGCAGTCATGAAAAGGACAGAAGGTCAAGAATAGGACGAAAGCGTACGAGCCACGGATGGGAACTAAATATATAAACACCCCAGCATGCTGAAAAGCACGGCTACGGAAGAGCACGCAGCGGTAAGAGTGCACTAACAGCAATTCTCCCATAGCATCACGGTAGAGCACGGAGCACGGTCGACGGACCAGACATAAAGACGCGGGAGACCATAAACGTGAAAACACCGAGCATTTGAGCACAATACCAGGGTAGAACCGGATCTTACCGAGCCAGGGAGCACGATACTACGGTAGCTCATAATAGAGCGGACGGCAGACCAGCGCCGACACGACAAAATAAAACGATGACTTGGACGGTGGCCAAGACACTAAGCCATGATAGAAATGCGGCCACAGGAGCTGTAGACGCGAAATCACCGAGCCACGGAGCACTATATCAGTGTAGAACCTGAGCTTACCATGCCACGGAGAACAATAGCGCATTAGAATTCGATTGCACGGACGGCAGACCAGCCACGAAATGGAAGGGGGCTCGGGGTGACCACGATTGTGGAGGACGATGCCGCTGAAGAGCACGCTAACATGGGCAATGCAGATGCAATCTGCGAGCACAATACCATAGACAGCAAAACCATATCGCAATTACACGATGGCGTTATAACGCGGTCGATGAAGCCTCACCAGACGAGCCCGATACACGGGTGCTGGAACAACACGACTGCGTGGAGGCACCAAACCACGGAAAAGCACCCTTCGGCTAGAGAACCAGCAATGGGAGGCGAACGGTCACGAAATACTGTGTATCAGGAAGCCGGTGCAGCCACGAAATGTTTGAGAGCAGGAAATAGTTAGCAGCCACGAAATACGCAGTACTAAAAAAACATGAACCCAAAAGAGAGAGCTCTTAACCACTAAGCAGCGTGTGCCTTCCGTAGTCTCATTCGGCCCCGTATAATATCGTGGTTTGGAACGCTTCCGTTACCCCGTACTACAGGTTAGATCTCATGTTCTACAGTGGCCGGCGCTCTTCCGTGATCTTCCTGGCTAGGCAAGTGGTTAAATACACGATGCCAAGATCTACGGGGTGAACCACGCTCTCAAAACACGCGACACCAAGAAGCACTTAAATTTGCGGCCACCTCATCTCCAACAAACCATGCCACTCCGCCGCGTAGCGGCGGCGAACGGCTAGTCTTACCCCCCTAGTGGAGTGTGTTGTCCGTCCGTCTGTCAGTCCGTCCGAGGGTAGGGTTCTAAAATGTAACGCAAATGCGGGCATTCTACTGGCTGCCGAGCGCAGCGAAGGCGGCCTCAATTGGCTAAAATTGCTATATGTGGTGTACATATTATATGTGGTCTACACATCGTACTTAAAATGCACAGTTCAAATTTCATTTTGCCCCCATTTTCAAAACGGAAGCCGCGGAACGCCACGTTACTCAAGGTACGCTGCGTGTATGCATGTTAGTTTGCATTAGTAGCTAGCAAGACACACATACACAGATAGTCCGAGGTTCCTGGGGCTGCTTAGGGGGTAGCTTATAACTTGCGGGATTTTATCCTGCAAGTAGGTAGCCGTGCTATGGGAATTTAGTTCCAGAGCCCTCTGGGTTCTTGGGGCTTTATCCCACCGCTCACTCTGCGCGAGAGCACATTTGGCACCTGGTCCATTGACCGCAAACCCGACAGCGAACCAGTTGAGCCGGTCGTTAATGGTTATTGATGGGCACGCACATTGCGTGCGTGCAGTTGGTCAGGAGGGGTACCGTAACTGGCCTCTTTTAACCGACAGATGGGATGGGGGCTGTCATAGCCTATCAATAACCAGCCTTTGCAATTAACGACCGCCTTTTGGCAAAAGGATATCGCATCTCAAGCTACAGTACTATCCGGGGGCCCAACCCTGAAGATTCGACTGCACAATTTGCAAACTAAAACCGCTCCGGGCCTCACGGCCCGTGACTGTGGGATAAGTGATCGGAGATAACCTTGATGGGGGAAAGCAATCCCGCATAGTACGCGTATTCCAACACACTACTCTATGAAAACCTACTGCTACGTGCGGTGTACTTAGACATTGTCTAACGCGTCACGTTTACGTGTTCGCAGAACTATGGTTCGGAGTAAGCGAAAGAGGACGCGTGAGGAACTCGAGGAGGCCCTGCACGAGAACGAGCGCATTAACGCGACACCCATGCGAGAGGAAAAGGATGCACGAAAACGACGTCAGACCAAGCGCAGAAAGAAACGATACGACTTGAACAAAGAGCTGAAGGCCCTCAGTGTGCATCAAGAAGCTACGGCGGTTACGGAATTTACGGAAGGTCAAGCCAACGGTATTGAAGAGCGGGAGGAAAAGACAGAAGAGTCCGATCCTGTGCTACTTCAGCGCCGGTTTGCGGCTGAAATGGAGGCGGCGTACCAAGCTGAAACTGAGGATACGGCTTTATTTACAGTACCTGTCGTATCTGGATCAGCGGATCGAGAAGATGTCCCGGTCTCGGCTGCGCAGCGAGCTCGCGACAAAAGAGCTAATAGGACACTGTCTCAGGCAGATCGCGAACGCACACGCGACGCACAGCGAGCTCGAACCAGGCGCATTTATATGACACTATCTCAGCGTGATCGTGCGAGGAAGAAAGACGCTGAGCGCAAACGTGCCCGAAGAGCTCAGTTACGCGGAGAAGAGCTTCACGAGCAGCGGGAGCAGAATCGACAGCAGCAAACAGCACACAGAGCGGAGCTAAGGGAGCCAGACCGGGAAGCCGTACGCGGTCGAGACCGCCTGCAACATGCGAGTCGACGGGCACAGATGTCGGGACAGCAACAGGAGCATGCACGCGAGCTTAACCGTCAACAACATGCGCATTGGCGAGCAAACCTGTCGGATCAGAGCATGGTGGCTGAACGCGAGCTAAACCGACAACGGCATGCTGATCGACGAGCTGAGCAGACACAAGACGAGCGTCAGTACGAGCTCGAGCGGGTGCGTACTAGACGACAATGTGCCCGTCATGGACATGCTCTTATTTCCCTCGAAGACTTCGACGCATCAAAGATTACGGGCTACGACGTCGTCAATGGTCGACACAAGCTCCCGGCTACAGCGATTTGTCCGATCTGCAATGCTTGGAAGTGGCCTGGGAAGTCTGCGATATCATGCTGTCTCGCAGGCAGGGTAAATCTGCCTCCACTGCACCCCGCGCCACGGAAGCTGCTTCAGCTGTACGGAGATCCCGAGTTCCGCCGTCAAATTCGTGCTTACAACCAAGCCTTCGCGTTTACATCGATTGGTGCTTCGTGCTCAAACCGATCGTTTCAAAATGTGCATCAAGACGAGAGCGTTGCGGGTACACACGGGGTGTACACATATCGCATTCAAGGGGCTATGGGGCACTACCTAGGATCTCTCCTCCCCCACATAGACCGTCGGACAGGCGCGCGAGTAGCACCCTTCTGTAGTTAAGTCGTCTACAAAGGATTTATCTTTCCCAATATTTGAAATTACAAATCAGCCTACTCTCCACCGCCAGTACTTGACAGGCAGCGAAGTGCGTTGCAATTGTATGATGTTGGGTGTCCAGAAGACACCTATCGCTATTCGCGGCACATCGGGAAAGGTGATTATCGTCTATTCCAGCATGGATTCTGACTTAGAGGCGTTCAGCCATAATCCTACAGATGGTAGCTTGGCGGCACTAGCTTTCAGCTAACCGCAGT
>NW_003303631.1:166842-169849 GCF_000142945.1 Phytophthora infestans T30-4
TTCAGCGATGCCAGTCTGCCAGCATCGCGGCCCGCACTGAGTCCAGAACTACTCTCCGTGCTGCTGTAGGTTGTAGGAATGTCCACGTCCATGCCATGCGCTATCACTTGCCTACCACGTAGTCGCTCAATCGTACGTTTGCTTCTGCGTCGTTCTCGGTCGCTTCAGACATGACTCGACTGGTGGTTCCTGGATTGCAAATCCAGTGTCTTCCTTCACGGGTTTCTTTCGCGTCTTGCGCTTGCGTCTCTTGGTGACCTTCACTGGTTCAGGTCCCTTCTCAGGTGCAACCTGAGAATCAGCAGATTTCTCCACTTCTTGCTGTTCGACGCTCGACGAGTCATCATGCTCTGCACTCCCACTGGACGTTTGCTCTCCGTCCACAGCCCATTCAACTTCTAGGAGTTCACCTGCCTTGCTCATCGGCACAGTCCCACTACTCTCTGTAGTGTAGGTCTCGATACTCGTCTTAATTCTCACTACTGGTGGCTTCTCCGGCAACACGTGCAGTGTGTCCAGGTACGCATTCTCCAGTAGTTGCTTCACGTAGGTTCCATCCACTGTGAACTCCTCATGAAAGCGGCAGCTCTCTCTTTGTGCAGTCTTCACCTGACAGGTCAATAGGTCTAGAAACTTGTAGCCCTTCGTAGAGTCGCTGTAACCGAGCAATAGACACATTTGTGCCCGTGGTTCAAGCTTCTCCTTTCTTTGTCTTGACTCAGGTGGTACTCGTACATGTGCAATACACCCCCAGGTTCGCAACATACTCAAGGGCGGCTTCCGTCCGTACAGCCTCTCGTGCGACGAAGTCATTCCCAACATCTTGGTGGGTAACATGTTTAGTGTTGTCACCATGTGCAGCAAAGCTTCTCCCCACAACATGTTCGGTAAATGTGTTGCTGTCAGCAGCGCTCGCACACGAGGCAGTGCAATGCCGTTCGCCCTTTCTGCGATCCCGTTCTCTTGGGGAGCATACGCGTTTCGTGAACTGCTGCACAATACCGTGTTCAACACAGTACTCATGCAGTTCCGCTCCAGCGAATTCGCCACCTTAATCCGACCGAAGATGCAACACTCTGTAGTCTTTGTGATGCGTCCGCAACTCCTTTAGCAGCTTCAAGATGAACCCAGGTAGCTTGACTCTTCTTCTCAAGTAGATAGGCCCACTTGTATCCTGTAGCAACATCCACAATGAACATGAACATAATAGCTTTACTTGCTGTCTCCACATTCATCGTGCATATGTCCATAGCCAGAGTTTCAAGTGGTTTAGTCGAGCGAACTGGAAGTCGTTTCTGACTCATGGATTTTGTCTTGCTCACAACACAGGCAATGCATTCGTATGTGTTCAGATCTTTCGTGTTGAGCTTTACCCCCAAGTCCATCTTATCTGCCATCACCTGAAGCAAAGCCATATGTAGATGGCCGAAGCGCTGATGTAGGAGCTCCATCGTCTTCTTGTCCTCTACAGCTTGCTTAGCCATGGCCATGACCATCACACCGGTTGCCTTTTCTCTCCGCAGCCGGTAGAGATTGTCTCGCATCTCAAACTTTAGGATGGTGCCCGGTTTCGACATCCACGCCGTCTTCTGGTCCATTGAGCACATCAGCTTGTAGTTTCCTGTAGTCTGTAGGTATCCCATACTAATCAGGTTGACCTTGGCATTTGGCGTGTAGACTACATCATCCAGCAGACGATCCTCAAGTTCACCAGTCGCTTGGTTGATCACTCGCAGTAGGACAGAGCCACTAACCGTCGTGTGCTCCGTAGTGCCATTTGCAAAGTCGAGTCGGCTCGTCTTATCTTCTCGCAGTGTCGTGAACAGAGATAGATCACCACAAATGTTGGCCTGTGATCCCGAGTCGAGGATCCACTCCGTAAAGTTTCTCACGGCTCCTCCACTTTGGGCAGCAAGTGCGTCAACACAACACGGAGGCTCCAGTAGACTTGGTGTTCCGTCTGCATGACAGCTCCTCGCGACCGCGGACTCATAACCGCCCCACTGTGCTTAAGTGGCTGCGACTCTCATTGAGGATGGCAACCTGGCTCAGCCTTGGGATCTACTACTCTTTACACGCGATCAAAGACAACTACGTTTGTACGAGACTCACGCCGATTACGATCCACTCCAATACCCGCTTCTCCTTCCATATGAAAAGAAGGGCTGGACCTACACAGACGGTTTCGCAAATGGTGCTGAGTATGGAAATAAAAAGGCGATGTCGCTTCGTGAACACGTAGCGTTCCGCCTTCATCAGAAAGTGGATGATCAGTCCGCTCTCCACCAAGGCGGGCGTCTATTTTAACAGCGGTATGTAGATCGGCGTGCAAAATGTGAGCAAGAGCCGCTTCGCTGGGAGGCCGACAATCAGAAAACACTTCGCGCCGATCAATACAGGAGTGTGCAAGACGCTTTACTCAATGAAGATACTTTGGCTCTGGCGGAAGGAGAAGTGCTGCTGTCGGAATATGACCGGGTCCAGAACAGATTGGTGCACCCGGACCGGGACGGAAGCAGCAGGGGGCGACCTACCCTTTCTTAATCAGGTTGGCAAGCGTATCATACTACCGACGCGCGGGGAATTCTAGGAGGCCCTGTGCGAGAACGAACGCATTAACGCGACACCCATGCAAGAGGAAAATTATGCGCGAAAACGACGTCAGACCAAGCGCAGCAAGAAACGATGCGACTTAAACAAAACAGCTGAAGGCCCTCAGTGTGCATAAAGAAGCTACGGCGCTTACGAAACCTACGGAAGGTCAAGCTAACCGTATTGAAGAGCGGGAGGAAAAGGCAGAAGAGTCCGATCCTGTGGCACTTCAGCGCCGGTTTGCGGCTGAAATGAAGGCGGCGTACCAAGCTGAAACTGAGGATACGGCTTATTTACAGTACCTGTCGTATTTGAACCAGCGGTTCGAGAAGGTGTCCCCCTCTCGGCTGCGCAGCGAGCTCGCGACAAAAGAGCTAATAGGACACTGTCTCAGGCAGATTGCGAGCGAGCACGC
>NW_003303631.1:169951-172484 GCF_000142945.1 Phytophthora infestans T30-4
CATTCTGCATACCAATGCCCATGCTGGTCACAGTTAGCACAGGTATAGCGCTGTATCTTTTTACCATTCTTGCCCTTGCGCTGCCTCTGACGCTTGCCTGCATGTCCTTGCCTTGCATGTTGGTTCACAACATTCACTTGGTTCGTGTTTGACTGCGCTGTCCTTGGCGCCGCTAGTGACATCTGCTGTTGCAACTGGTTGCTTAAGTGTTCCGCAGTGCGCAGGCGCTGTAGCGCTTCAGCAAGTGTCATGGTCCGACGATCGTGCTTGCTCATCCAGAGTGAGTGCTCTCGTGCCAGCTCAGGAAACATTAACAGCGTGTTTGAGATAAGTAGTGTAACGGGGTTACATGGTGTGGAGCACACAGGGGTACGAAGTACCCGGAGAGTTAACAAACTCTCAGTACATAAGTTGGAGAGTTAACAAGGTCTCTCAGTACGTTGGCTGAAAGCCACACGTTATGCATTTGATTAGGTTTAACTATGCTAGATAGTTAAGGAGATACATTTACCCCTAGGCGGCTTGGCCACAATAATAGTAAATAAAACACTTCTGGTTTTGAAGCATAAAAGTTAAGGTGTTAACTTTGAGCCCTGGTCTTGGGCTGTAAGTGTCCTTTGGATAAGGAACTTAGTATTAGTGACTCTTTGAGTCGAACGTCTTCCTCTGACGCTAAAGCTACGGCAGCCCCGCTGCAAGTAGACTTGCATGTTCCCACTCTTCAAACTCGCCCTTCGCTAGTCGCAGTCGACGCACCATAGCATCAATGTATTGCACATACTTAGTCACAGCTTCCTTGGGCTGCAGCTGACGGTTCATCAGCTCGCGCCGTAGGTAATCAGGGTTAACGCCGTCACCCGCCTCAAAATGCTCAGTAATTCGTTGCCAAAGAAGTGACGGGGCATCCATCTGATCACGGATGGAGTTGATCTTGAATGTTGTTCGTATATCCACCGAGAGTGACAGTGCTAGGGCTGAGAAAGCCTTCACCTTCCTTGCCTTGTACCACTCAGCATACTTAGGCCTCTTGTAGCCCTCCACGGAGTCAAATCTTTCGGCACCATAGGTAATCTCGCCCAGCAGGCGGCTCTCAAAATGCAACGGCACCTCACTAACCCACGCCGTATATTCTTCCTTCTTTGATAACGGGGGCAGCCGAATGTCGGCCGTGTTGCGCAGCGACTTCGTGTGCTCTGCGAGCTCTGCGTCGTCGTAGCGCCCGCCGGGGTTCTGGTTGTTCAGCATGCTTGGTAGGCTGCTCTGGGCTTCGCTGTGCCCTGTGCTGGGGTCACTACCGTCACTTGGATTGCTATGTGGCGGTGGTGGCTGATTTCTAACTGAAAAGTTGCGAGTTCGCAATCTTTCAAGAAGATTTTCTACCAATGATCGACCACCTTGAAATCCGGATAATGACCGGATAAGGTGTTCGGCTTCTTCGTGTGACAGAACATCATCGTCACGTCCAGTAGCTCCATCAGCCACATTATCAGCCAATCGGCGCGCTCCTCGACTCCCATTCGCCGAAACCCCGTCAGCGTTTTGATCTTCCACACCAGGTGCGTCCGTTGTCGAGCCATGGACCCTAATTGGGCTCATATCCTGAGGTGACGCAGGGCGCGTCACTGGACTGCTCTCTAAGCGTAGGTCACTTCTAAGCGTAGGTGCCATTAGAGTAGACTTACACTTAAGTAGTAAAGCAATCAAAAGAGGTACGTAAACACAGTGAGTGCCGGGCAAAAGGCCACGACAGGGCTGCAGTACTGGTGTGGGCTTGCTCTTCTCTCTGAGGTTCGCTGAACCGCAAATTGAATTGTGAGAGAGAGAGAGCAAGCCTCACGCAAGCCAGTACGCCTCTCCGCAAGTTCTATTCGATACATAAACTAATATAAACCATACTTTACCTAAGTCAGTGTCGTCGTGAGCAGCACGGCGGCACGGTCGCTCTTGTCCATCGATCATAGTAAACTTGGTATAACCGCACGTGGCACGTCGGTAAGTGCGCAGCCGCAGGCTGCAGCAACAGGCGTAGGATAGGATGTAGGATCGGCTGTCAGTGTCAATGCCAGGCACTGACAGTCCACTTGTATGTACTGCTGGTGCTAGCCTCTTCACACAGGGGCTGGCATCTCACACGAAGCTGTAGCTGACAGCTACTAGCTACAGTGCAAGCAATGGTGCTAGCGCAGCCGATGATATGAGCAGTTCCGAGCTCTCGTGTGGGGACTGCTTGGGTGTCAACTTGAAATATCCGATCTCACGGATTCAGATTATCCTATAATAACAAATCTTTGTCATGTCATGATTCATAATACAAGCTTTGCTGCAATATGCAAGCATGACTTTGCAAAAACGTACAGATGAGCCCGTCAGTAGTAATCCCAGCTCTTGGAATACCCTTCTACAGGAATACAAAAGTAAAAATATGATAATTCCCAGGGGTAATATAATAGGGAGGGAGTTTAGTTTTTTTGCCCACCCAGGTTACTCAAAATATTAGGGGTTATAGAAGAGGCACAATTATTAAGGTTAAGAA
>NW_003303631.1:172584-176096 GCF_000142945.1 Phytophthora infestans T30-4
AGCCGCTGATGTGACACTCAGACCATTAAGTGCATCTGCACACTATGCAGTACCGGTACACACTTCGCCTTCGAGATTTGTCACATCTTGAAACTCACTCTTGAGAGCCGATTCACTGAATCGGCTCAAAAAAGTGAGATGCAGTGGATTCACTGCATCTCCCTTTTTTTATCGTCAAGAGCAAGTTGTTTGAAGTCCATTTTATTGACTTGTCCACGCCAAGTCTTATTAATAGCTTGGTTTTATTTTTAAATAGCTCTACTAAGTAATACCGACATCGTTATGCCAACACCAATGAGGCCGTGTCAAAATCTTGGATTCAAAGCCTTAAAAACGTTTCCCCGCCGTCGCAAACTGGACAGACGAGAGGCGTACACGTACCGTTGTTGTACGTGAGCCAGTAGCCCGCGGATTGCGGGCCGCAAATCTGAATGATGTAGCTATGGTAGAGAAATTATTAGTACATGTTAGTACTTAAATTTCTATAATATTTACTCTAGCTTACAGTGCCAGAAAACAGAAAAGGACTATTATAAATGATGTACCCAAAAACGTGACCCAAATGTCTCTCTATAGACTCTTCACAGAATAGCAAAAAATGTTGCAGAGAACAGCGGACATGTATTGTATTTCACGCATCCATATTACTTTGCTTGGTGGCATAAGGTAGTGTAATACATCGATTACCCTAACTGAGGCGATAAATGCCCACTCTAGAGCAAGTGTATTAATAGCTGTTTATGAATGTGATCTCCGATGCGAATGAGACCAGCGGCTCTCCCATAGAACACGCCCGCTTTTAAGAAATAAGTTTCTAAATTAAAGAACAACTAATTTGACGAACTAGATTTATTCATTTCTAATTAGCTGACTTGGGTGGTGCGATCTCATGGCGGCGTCGCGACCTGGACCTGTCTGTGGCGCTGCGCTCGATGGTATTCGTGAACGAGACGGTATCGTTGCCGCCGAGGCAGTTGGTGTCTGTGGCTTTGGATCGCGCGTCTGCGTTGCTGGTCGGCGCTCTGGACGTGCAGAGCGTGAGCATGGCTAGCCTGGCAGTTCCTCGTTGGAGCGACTTCGTGCTGCTGCACCGCGTGAAGAACGGTGGTGAATGGCAAGTGTCGGGCGAGTTGCAGTCGAGCGATGCGAGGTGGCTGAAGACTGCGGAGGTGGTTCTGGCGCCGCGCACGGCCAAGTCTCAGGCTAGCCAAGTCTCGGGATGTGACGGTGTAAACGAACGTGACACTGGTGGACGCGGTGTCGTCGCAATCCGTGGTGGTGGAGGTCTCTCACTTGGTCCGGAGCATACCGGACCCTCGGTCTCTGGTGTCGACTGCACTGCTGCGGCCGATCGTGGTGGAGAACCGGGAGGACGAGCCTGCGTTGGTTTCGATGGCGGACTTGGGCGCGTTGGTCCGCCAACGCGACTGCAAAATGAGTTAAACTGTGTGGCAGTGGGGGCTGTAGCGGGCGTATTTTCAATTCGTATACTAAAACGAAGTGTAGTGGTTACGGGGTAGTGTTCAATTGGGCGGGAAAGCGGGCTTGTTTCCTGGTGAGTCTCGCACCAAATCAATAAGTGCCAATAATGTGGTACACACATGTAACATTGTTTGTTCAGATTTAATTTTATTTTCAGATTTAGAATTAATCTGTCAGATTTAGAAAAGCGGGTGTGTTCCCAGCCAACTAACAGCCGAGGGTGTGCGTACCCGAAGGCGGCTCATCTCAAAAGGGATTTATTATCAAACGCAACGCGCTGCTAACCAGCTACAGGTGATGTCGTGGACGCATCGCTACCGAGAATACAGCAAAATGGCAGACAAGCTGGTCAATATGGCCATGGATGCATGCTTCAGCGTGCAAGTGCTCTTCTCCGACGAGAGTTGTTCCAGCGTCAAATGGACAGAGCCTTCGATACGCGTCAATGACGGTGGTCACTGGCTGAGTAGGAGCTTCATCGAGAGCATCTCCAGGTTCGGTGCCTCATCATCTTAGGGCACGAGACGCAGGGGTACTCCGGTACTTCAAGAACGACGGTTGGGCTGAGACGCTCGTCATAGGATTATTCTCACTCAGATCCGCAGCAAAGCTCGAGCTGAAAACACAGGCAATCCACGTACACAAAAATACGAACTTCCTATTAATTTCTAGTGCAGCTTGCTCTTCTTCTGAGTGAGCTGTTTTCAGACGTCGTGTTCGAGACTAACCCGCTATGAAAAACATGCCTAGAGACAGGAGTCACCATCTCTCAGTAGCACCGAGTTACTCTTCGTTCCCGAGCCTTGTCTTTCGTGGATGCAACGTTCGTCTCTCTCACTTGGGCTTCAGCGATAACGAGCACAACCATAGTCAATTCTCAACACGGGCCCCTCCAAAGTCGGAGCCCTTAACCCTATTGCCGCCGAATAATTACTTGGATATTGTATGGTAAATATCCCACAGTAAAATGTATAGCATGCATATATGCTGGGTTTTACTCGGCACCGCGCAGCATATTATTTGGGTTTACCGATAACTATTCTAATTATTGTTGTAAACCCAAGCAATATGCTTGATTTTCCGCAAACCACATAATTCGCACATAATAGCTCACATTTTGGTTAAGTAAAAAGTGTAAAACCAAGCATATTGCAGGCCCTGCAATATGCTTGGTTTTACACTTTTTACTCAACGTTACGTGTTATCGCTGTGGATAACGTTAAAAAAAATCCGGTATCGTTAAAAGACTTCGCAAGTATACCACTATCAGCGCCTCTTCGATCCCGCCGATCAGTGCGGAAGTGGGGTAAGAAAATTCACCAGTTCTAGCCGCGAGATAAAAAAGGCAGCTAATGTACTGCGTAGCTCCAACATACGCAAGAGCATGGCGTATGTGCAAATCCAACGAGTAGTACAGTCGGTTTTAGGAAGAAGTTCTTTACTTTGAAGGCTTTTCAGGCAATCGGATCCCTTTGCCGAACGACTAAAGAACACTGCAAGCTTGCGAAACTTTTCAACAGCTCCACGTAACTTATCCAATCTGACTGAGAAGATTCACAAGACTCTGCGATAGACCTGTCCACTTCTCCGCAAGCCTCCTGTTCGAGCGCATCATCTTATTTACCATCCGTCTTTGCTGCCGCTAGCATCTCGTTGTATGTTCTGTCAGATTTTTTCTTGACAATACCAGAGCCAACGATTAAGTGCAAGCAATGAGCTAATCATGACATCGAGTCGAGATGGAGCAAGCCACAGGCTTTAACGTCTGGTGGAGCGCCATCGCGCAAAAATTAGACACACTTACTAGCCGGTAGACCCCATTCCAGCGTGCTTTTCTTCAATGAGTCTACAATGCTGTAAGTATCGTGCTTTCCCGGCAGCAGCTTCACTTCGAGTATCCAACTGCGCATTTTGAACAACGTGTCCAGATAGTGCAGCGTAAGGCATATAAACTTGAGCTTGCTTCTGGATGTCCAAATATCACCTGCCGCAGAGTAATAATGGCATTCAGTAGCGAATTTCTCCTTTAA
>NW_003303631.1:178064-180640 GCF_000142945.1 Phytophthora infestans T30-4
TAGGCTGCGCAGGTAGAAAACTATTTAATACCCCAGTCCCGATACACGAGGCCAAATTATTGCTTGGCTAACAGACGTATTTAGTGGTGGGATGGACGAGTATGTGGAAGAACCGATCAGTGTTGCCGATGATATGCTGAAAGACGAGTGCGAGTCTCAGGTCCGGCAATATTTAAGAGATGCACATGGAATTCCCGTTACTACTGATGCATTAGACTGGTGGGCAAAACGACGAACTAAATAGCCGTTCGTGGGGGCTTTGGCTAGGAAGTGGATCGGGTGTATAGCAGTCCGATCGTGATATTTTTAGAAAGCGGAAATGTAGTCACCACGCGACGCTGTTCGTTAGCCTCCGATATTATTCGTGATACTTTGTTTGTCAGCGAAAACTACGAAGAGAACGATGACAACGTTTCCAGTGAGCAAAGTGATAGCAGTGACGAGGAAGGCAGGTAACATTCCGGTATATTGTTACATGAACGAAAACCAAAGTGAATTTTACGCAGTAGTTCGAAAATACATCATTACCGTCAGTGTTATCACCTGTCCCCGCCTCACTAATATAAACTGTCAGGTAAAACTCACCATCGATTGGGTCGGAAGTGATCAAACTGAAGAAAGAGCTGCTGGTAGCTGTTGAGCTTGTTAGTTTTTCCAGCAGAAAAAGATGACGAAGATACCTTACACTGATCTCTGCTGGTGCTTGTTGCGTCAGGGCCAGAGCGAGAGGTGCTCGCTAGCCGGGTTTCTGGACTTACGTGCCCTAGAGCGCCGACGCGGATGCCGATATTGGTTAGAATGCCGTCCGCGGCGGTGATGCAGTCTTCTTACTGACCATCTCGAAGTATTTGGAGCTGTCTGGGTTGCTGTCGAGTGCTTCTGAAGGAGGAATCGAAGCCTGCAAAACAGCAAATTAGCCGAGCAAGGAAGAATAATCATGATACAGTCCCTAGCTGCCAGTCTAGACGTATCCGCGACGTGGAGACTGTCTAGCCTCGGATCCGAGAATTGTATACGGATGCCTGCTCAGTAGAAGCTGTCGCCGTGGCTTAGGATGCACAAGGCGTAGCCGGTGTACGTGGACGCGTGAAGCACGAGTCCTTCGTGACTGGTCAACTGACGCTATGTTAACCAATCCGGATGGATAATTTATTTAACCAATCAAAACACATATCGCTATCTCATCGCTATCGCTTCGGAAAACCCCAGATAACGTTACACAATCGTCGCGGGGGTAGCGGTGAACGTTAAAAGCACTTGCAATGCAGGGTTTTAGATGCAACGGCAGCAATAGGGTTAGCCCTATTACTGGTGGTTATTAAACTGCCAACCACTGCCGGTGGCAGTTTCGTGTCCATTCCGATTTGCGACCGATACTTGGACAGGCTATTTCGTGGCAAAACCTTCGTAACCATATCAGCGGGATTGTCATTGCCGTCCGTTTTGCACACATGACAAGCTTTTTTCTCGCTTGATCATGTACTTAATGTTATCGCAGCTCTATGTGACGTGTTTTGAGTCTATAAGCTGGAGCCGTCGCGAGTGCAATCGCTGCACTGTTGTCATTAGCTTGATTGCATTATCAACCTGCGGCAGTACTTCGTCCAACATATTCATAATCTCACGGCCTTCCATGGTTGCCTCGTAAGCGGCTACATACTCTGCTTCTGCAGTCGACTGAGCCGTGAGTGTTTGCCGTCGAGCCGCCATGCTATGCCACCTCCTCTGTAGTGGGCCACGCCATTACATAAGTAGGTAGATTTATATTACAAAAGTAGGTGCAGCAGCACATGGCTAGCGTGTGCTGAACTGCCGTCATCCTATTGGTTGATATATGGGGAGCCAGACCCATTATCAGCCAATAAGGGTTTGACGTGTATTTGAGTGGTCAGGGCAAGCTGCCCTGGACCTAAATAAAAACAGAGTTGATTTTCCTTCAGACTAAGCACTTGGTTTCACTATCGCGGAACTTGCACGCTTCCTCATTATTACGTGTAAGCTAGTAACGGACATCTAGCCCTTACAGACTCCCCTGGACATACATGATTCTCCGGGCGCCAGAGCCGGTCACCGGAAGAGACTAATGGCTGAGTGGTACTACGGGGCCTCTTACCGTCTCCACTGCTCGAGTTCTTTGGTGTGGTGTGCCGGAGATGCTCACAACATGATTCCGTTCTATGGAACGCTGGCGGATTTGGAGCTCCAGCTACAAGAGGAGCACATGTCACTGGAGCAATATCACCTGTCAGCATTTTTGAGTGTTGCGATTCTCCCACTCCCCAGGCGTATGACAGACACTCGCAATGAGGATAATGACGCGATCAAATCGGCAATGCAAATACTGAGAAGAAACAACAACATTGTAATGGAAACTGGGTTCGACGAGTACGCCAAGCAGTGAAATGTAGGTCACCTTGTGACGATATGACTACTTCATGTCCAAACCGTACTTAAAAGTCACTTCCTACAGCTCCTCGACAATGTTTTTGTCTCTCACCTTCTCGAAGTCGACATCCATTTCATTTTCGACTTGTTTATCCAAATTAGCCGGTGTAATGATGTTAACATGGGGAGGT
>NW_003303631.1:182274-184806 GCF_000142945.1 Phytophthora infestans T30-4
GGGCCCGTCCAGCGGCACCGTCGGATCCTTTCGTGTTCCACCCTCGCGGACGGCTCTAATCGATCCTCCCCGGCTGCCCAGGGTCTCCTCCTGGAAAGAACTTCCTTTGGTGGTCTCCAAGGGTTGGTGAGAGTTGAGACAGGTCTGCCCGATCACCAGACACGTCGTTTACGCCCCCTCGAAGAGAACACCGTCAGTGATGAACGACGGGCCCCCCCCGTCCCAAAGAGCGCCGGAACAAAAGTCCGCTCTCGAGAAGCGATTTCGCAGCGCAGTCCCTGGGAGTCCTTGCGCGAGTCTGGTAATCCAGTGTACGAGACCGTCCGCGAATACGCGGACGTCTTCCCCGATAAGATTCCAGCCGAACTGCCTGCCGATCGAGGCGTCCGCCACGAGATCGACCTCGCGCCCGGTTCGAAGTACTGTGTGACGCGGCAGTGGCCGCTGCCGCGAGACCAAGTCAAGGCCATCGACGACTTCTTCGAGAATCGCCGTAAAGCGGGTCACGTGCGTGAGAGTGTCTCTCCACATTCGAGCCCAACGTTCTGTGTGAAGAAGGCCACAGGCGGATGGCGCATCGTTCATGCCTTTAACAAGTTGAATGATGCGACCATCCCCGCGCAAACCCCAATTCCCCGGAAGGACATGGTGCTCGACACCATGGCGGGCAGTGTCGTCTTCAGCGCCATCCGACTTGACCGATGGATTCTATCAGATCTTGATGAGACCGAGCGACATCCCCCTGACAGCGGTCAGCACCCCCAGCGGTATGCTCTGGGAGTGGCTTGTGATGCCACAAGGCTTGAAGAATGCTCCCGCCACGTTCAATCGCATGGTCTCCCATGTGCTGCGTCCGCTTCGAGACTTCGCACCGAGCTACTTCGACGACATCTTCGTGCACAGCCGCGCTGAGGATGGTCTCAGCGCGATAGAAGTCCACTTGAGGCACTTAAAACAGGTCTTCCAAGTGATGCGCGAGAACAAGTTGTACGCGAACCTGAAGAAGTGTATCTTCTGCGCGCCGGAGATTCCGGTGCTGGGCTGCTTCGTGGGCAAGGACGGCGTTCGCGCCGACCTGGAGAAGGTGTCCTCTATCTGCGCATGGCCGTCACCAAAGAACCCCACTGAGTTGCGTCAGTGGTTGGGGCTAGCAAATTATCTCCACAAGTACACGAAGAATTACGCCGGATTGATCCAGCCCCTCTCATCACTCCTGAAGAAAGATGCCACATGGGTCTGGTCACCCGCGCACCAAGCCGCCTTCGACTCAGTGAAGAAGAGCCTCGCTGAGGCGCCGATCCTAGCTCTTCCCGACGACTCGAAACCATATCACGTCGTTTGCGACGCCCAGCGAAACCTGTGATTTTGCCCTCGGCTGTGCCCTGATGTCGTTTGAAGAAGCAGGAAGTGAACGGTCGTCCGCTATCTCGTCTCGCACAGATGTAGCCAGCGAGCGCAGCTATTCTGTCCACCACAAGGAGCTTCTCGCGATGCGCTACGCTCTGATAAATTCAGAGTGTACTTACTCGGCGAGCAAACCTTCGCGGTGTATACCGATCACGCATCGCTAAGGACAGCGATGAAGAGCCCTCATCTTTCCCAGATAATGGATCGCTGGTTGTCGTTCTTCTCCGAGTATAATTTCGTGGTTCACTACAAACCCGGCAAGAACAACATCCTTGCAGATGCTCTGTCTCGTCGTCCAGATTACGACCCACGCGATTCGCTGGGTCGACAACCGCTGCATGATGAAGACGACGAAGACAACTGTGCTATGTGCTTGGCGTCGGGATTGAACCTGACGAGCGTGTCTTCAGAAACCCCACTCCGCGACGAAATCCGGACTGTGTATGAATTCGATTCGGTCTATTCGAGTATTCTGGAACATCTCCGCTCGCCCAGTGAAAAGACACTGAGTGCTTTGTCCCGCTCCACACGCCATCAGATCGATAGGTATCGGATTGAAGACGGGCTTTTAACGTACAGCATCGATCGCTTCGATGCTTCGCGTGTAGTGGTTCCCAACGACCCTGACTTGCGCTCGCGGATCATCCACGAGTTCCACGATATCCCCCTTGGCGCTCACTTGGGCCGTGAGAAGACATTCGCCGCGGTGTCGCGCGACTTTTACTGGCCCCACATGTATAAGTGGGTGCGCAAGTGGGTGAGGACCTGCGAGATCTGCCAACGCGTGAAACCGTCCGCGTCATCGCAGGCTCCCCTGCGTCCCTTACCAGTGGCCACCGAGGCATGGCGCTCGGTGTCGATGGACTTCGTCTTTGGCCTCCCACCCGACTCCGCCTGGCGCTCCGGTGTCCTGGTATTCGTCGACAGGGTTCAGCAAGATGGTTCACCTCATCCCGGTCCCGGATACGATCACCGCGGCCGATACCGCGGTGCACTTCGTGGATGCAGTCTTCCGTCATCATGGCATGCCCGAGTCCATTGTTTCGGACCGCAAGCCGCGGTTCACGTCCGCTTTCTGGACGAAGCTCTTCGTACTGTCAGGGACAAAGCTGCTGATGTCGACGC
>NW_003303631.1:194044-203250 GCF_000142945.1 Phytophthora infestans T30-4
GCAGGATCTTGATACTACCTTTACTTAGAAGTGCCGCCGGCAGAAATCATTATCCAGTGGGTCAAAATCCACGGACAGAAAAGCGTGGAATCTGGACCATTGCCTTTGGCCGAATCCGGGGAAAACGCCTATATCTAACAACAAATAAACAAGCCCAGAACCGGTAGACGAAGGCTTTTTGGAAGCTGTAACATCATACAAACAATTGGTTAGACTGTGTAGCCAGCAATCGCCACCATCTCGCTTACCACCACTGTAGTACTCCAACAGCTCTTCCTCCCCAAGAAAAAAGTCGATGCCTTTTGTGCCGTTAGCATGTCCGCCAGGGCGAACGTACTTCCATCTCGGATCTAAGTCCTTCGCTCGCGGTCTTACAGATGTCCATCCCTGCTTCTTCAGCTCCTTCCACGCCACACCAAACGGGATGTTTTGACTGCTCACGTACTTGCCTCGGACAGCAACCATTTCATGCAGAGAGCCTGGCTCCGCTCTTTTCCAGCGCGAATTCTCGAATGAGTGGCTGGAGAGGGAGCGAAAAAATTACCTTTGGAAAATAATGTAAAACTCATGTTTACCACATAAACTTTTATATCTTATATTCAAATTTAGAGAAATATTATCTGTTTTGTCGCTTGTTATGTGTATCTTCTATGCTACCACACGTACAGAGAGCCTGCACTTGTAGGGTTCTTTTTGACTTATGTTTTGTATAGCCGAGAATTTGAAAAAAAGTAACTATACAAACTTTAAGTCATATTTGAGCTTAACCTGCATAATGCAGGTTAAGCATTTTTGAAAAGCTGCATATGCAGGCTCCCGGTTTGAAGGGGTTAAACGCTCCATTAAACCCATCTGTGGAACCTTACATTTCTTATAAATATACTACCTGTACTATTGACACTACACGGATATATGAATAAGATATTAAAGTGCACACGCTTTACTAGAGACTGTTCGCGCCATCATAGACGACGGATTCGGGTATGACGACTGGTGGGCTTTAGTTATTACTAGCCGCGAGTGCTATCAAATATACAGTAATTGTAAAGTATTACGAATTACTTCGTAGTCGAGTAGGCGGTATAGTTTTCAAATATTATTGTTTTCACTGGTCCCCGCCTCACCTACAATGACCGTCAACTACAATGTTGTTGTACTTTTTGTAATTCTTGCGATCTGTCACGGCTTGGATAGGGGGGGGCAACTTGCGTCCCTGCGAGTCACAACTTGTGACTCACTAGGACGGTCGTGTAAAATCGTAGATTCTTGCTACGCCTCATATCGCGAACCATATCCTGTTGCTCTCGGAAGTATACAGAATGTATACGACTGTCGTAACGAGGCTCCGAGACTAATCACAAGAGCAACCAGTTTAACCGATTTGACTGACAAATGAGCGATATGTGTATAAAATATATAATATCAATTACCATTTGTTTTTTGACTACATGTATGCCCTACACGCTTATTTTAACATTATAAAACCTAAACAAACGAGTCAGAGGAGATGACTCGCTTCGTAATGTTCTACCATTTTTGCAGCTAAGGTTTCTATCGAAGAGTGTCGAGCTAGTTAGATATGCTAACAGCGATGATGAGGACAGTGATGCCAAGTAATGCAGATGCAGACGCGTATCGATTTGAAGCGTAGCAACAATCTTCGGCCTCGACGTAGGCGGCTGGCTTGATACGCTTTGACCAAGTTACATGTCTTAAAGGTGGCACCTTTGCCTGTGACCTTTCTTCTGTAAGGAGTGGGGTACGCGTCCCGTACATGTACCACCATTCACAAAAGACTGAATCATCCAGTTAGGATATTTATTATGGAGGTGGCAATTTATTTGTAACACTTGTGCCATAAGTTGTGGGGTATGAGACAACAACAGCGCCGTTCGAGCTCCACTGGTCTCAAATTCATTCTAGAATCTGCTTCCGCGCGCGCAAATCAACAGCTACACTTGACTTTCTAGACTAAGCATGCGTGCTTTCTTCTCCCTACTAGTGGCTCTCTTTGCAAGTAGTGAAGCACGCTTGCTCGCGACGCAGTCTGACCAGCCCCAAAGCACTCCGCTGAATAAGAACGCTCAGCTCGGCTGTCGTGTCCTTCGGGCGGTCGACGATGTCAGTGACGAAGAGAGATCATGGGCCCGTATCAACAGCGTTGCCCTAACCAGGGCAGAAGCGAAGGTGTGGCTGCAGGACTGGGTTGATCAGAGGAAAAGCATGAAGTGCGTTGCCAAACAAATGGGCCTGTGCAATTTAAAGGAGGACGATTTGTTGAATCATATCAACTTTCCAGCCCTTCGCAAGTTTGTGAGAATGGATATTGAGAGAAGAACTGGTCGCAAGTTGCCGAAAGGTCAAGAGAATATTAGTTTCTTGGATACAGTGACCTGTTCTGCGAGCGATATCGTTCCCGTAGGCACAGGATCGAAAATTCTTAACGCAACACAACAGTTGCTTTTTCACCCCCATTTTTGGATATGCACTACTACAGAATACTATAATTTATTACGTGTTCGCGTAGCCACATTTACACCTGCGCTAGGCTCAGCTTTGCTAGCTGGTGGTATAATGTGGTGTCCGCGTCCGGTCTCTCTTCGCCGAAAATGAGGGTTCTAGAGCTTTCCATTTTGTTGAAGTAGCCTCTAAACAGTTTGATTACCTTGACCTAGTCACTCCAAAAAATTATAATGAGATTTAGGAGGTCCTGTTTAAGTCGGTATGACTGGCTTAAACTATACAGACACTAATGGCTGGTGTACAGCTATTGGTGGCTTCCTAATACTAATAAAGTACTCACTTCGTCTTTTGACGCCTACAAGTAACGTCTTCTTCCTCTCCCTACTTCTTCTCGACCTGTCATACGAGTTAAAGGTTATGAGCCCAAGCCAAGCCTCAAGCGACGACTCCCCACGTCTCATCGGCGCCGAGAATTTCGACGTCTGGAAGACCCGTGTGTGCGCAGCACTAGATGGCAAGCACCTACTCGGCTACGTGAAGCAGCCCGACTACGACGGTGTGTCGGAAGACGAGAGTGAAGACAGTGGCAGCGAAATGTCTGATGCCAACGATGAACCGCATGCCAAAACTACCAAGAACGTCGAAATCGACTCCGACGCTGTGGACTACGACGAGAGCGACGACAAGCTCAAGCCGCCCTCGGACTCGGACGAAGACTCTGGAGCCAGCTCCGATACGTCAAATAAGAGGAAGGACCTCCCGGTAGTTCGACCATTTAGCCATCGCGAGGCTCGCCGTGCACGCAAACGCGCCAAGAAAGAGAAGAGCCAGCCTCTTAGCCAGCGCGAACGCCGTCGACAAGAAGCCAAGACCAAAGCCTTCTTGATGAAAACGATGGACAACATGCACGTGCGGCTCGTCAAGAATCTCACGACATCCTTCGAGATTTTCAGCTACATCTGCCAGAAGTACGAGGGAGCAGCCTTTCATGGTGATCCGTACTTCATTCAACACTACTTGATGGAGATCAAGTATGAGGAAGGCTCCGACTTAACTGAGTTATTTCTCAAGCTTGAGAACGCGATGAAAGCCGCGTCAGAAGCCACCGAATCGGTGATGACCGAGGGACAGAAGTCTGTCTACCTGTTCCACTCGATGCCCAAGTCGTGCAAGGACGATCTCCGCATCTGGAAGGGCCAGCGGAAGTATATCCCGTATGAAGACCTCAAGCAGAGCATTGAAGGCAAGGTTCGCGATCTTCAAGCTCAAGAGCGCTACACCTTGGCCAAGGGCACACCAGAGTCCTCTGCAACCAAGGGTGAGAGAGCTCTAGTGGCTACCGGACCTCCTGTGTCACAAGCCCAAGGCCGTGACAGCGCCAATGTCTGTTCCTACTGTGATCGCCCACGCTACAACATTCGCCAATGCCGAGGCCTTCAAAAGGATTTGCGAGATGGACGAGTGAAGGCTGGGACAGTGCTACCTGCTAACTTCGCCTTCAAGGGTAACTCGAAACGCGATCACCCGTACCAGAACTCGAACAAAGGTGGCAATGGGCGACACGGCAAGAATAATAACAACCGCGACTTCAAGGGCAACAACAGTAGTAGCAAGAACAAGCACGGAAATGGCGGCAAACAACGCGGTCAAGATCGCTACAAGGACCGCCCGCTTGAGTCAGACAATGACGATGACGACGACAGTGATTCTGGAAACAACCGCAAGGTAACTCGCCAAGGACGTCGTGACACCGGTCTCATCGCTGTTGCTACCACAGTCAATCTCCCGTTTAGCCTCACTGCTCAAACCAAGATAGAACCCGATCCCACCTGGACAATCGACTCTGGCTGCACTCGACACGTCACCCATGAGTCTCAGTGGTTTACCGACATCACCTCCAGTGGTGGATCCATTACGGTTGGTGGTAATAACCAAATCCCCATCGAAGGCATTGGACGGGTTGATCTGGAAGTCACTGACTCCAAGGGCACTATGCAGAAGCTTATCCTTCATGGCGTCCTGTATGCTCCCCAGCTCCAATTCAGTTTGCTTTCAATTCCAGCAGCTGTGAAGCACGACTTTCGCTTCAACTTTGACCGCAAACAGTGCTCTATGCAAACTGACCAGCGCTTCAAGATCAAAGCGCTCATGGCTACCAACACGGATCTGTATCAGTTCCAAGCCAAACCAGCGGCACCTCCAGCGGCTCTTATTGCCTCAGGTAAGCAACGTTCCTTTCTGCTCTTACATAAACGCCTTGGACACCCTAACGTTCGTGTCTTGAATGACCTATCTAGGAGTCAGGCCATACATGGACTCGATGGATCTATACCTCGAGGTCCAAAGACAGATTTCTTTTGTGTTGCCTGCACGTTAGCGAAGTCACACCGCTCCCCATTTTACTCTAATAGAGTTGTTAAACGTGCTACATCACCTTTGTTAAAAGTCCATTCAGATATCTGTGGTCCACTACCTGTGCCTAGCCTTACTGGTTGTCGCTACTTCTTGATCTTCATCGATGACTTTTCTCGATTCATGTTCACTTATGCAATTAAGAACCGTAGCGAGTTGTATGGCTGTTACGAAGACTTCAGGAAGAAAGCCCTGAATATTTTCAGACAAGATATATCTGTCATAGAGTACGCGCTCAGTGTTGAAGACAATGCAAACCAGGGTAACTTTGAGATCCAGCGGCTTCAAGCAGACAACGCTAAAGAGTACGAGAAGCTTGCGCGCATCATATTATAAAAGTATGGAACTCACGCCCAGTTTACCAATGCATACACACCTCAGCAAAACGGAGTTGCAGAACGCCGCATGCGTACCATCATAGAGCGTGTCCGAGCCCTTCTACTTGACGGCAAGCTACCGAAGCAGTTATGGGCCGAGTGTATCTATCATGTGACCACTTTCATCAATATGACTCCTAGCTCCAACCGGATGGACGAACCCCGTATGAGCTTTGGCACAACCGTATTCCATCCATGCAGTACATCAAAGTATTCGGATGCAGCGGATATGTCCACATCACGGAGCAATACCGAGACAAACTCGACGCTAGAGCCCGTTTGTGTATGTATCTTGGTGTGCCTGACCATAAGAAAGGCTACCGTTTGATGGACATCAATACTCATGCAATTATCTACAGTCGTGATGTAGTCTTTAAAGAGGACGAATTTCCCTCTCTCACAGGCCTGACGTCTACTCCAGAGCCCACACAGTCCACGAATCGGCAGAAATCTACCTCTACACTTGCACCTGTACCTCTGCCACCTGCAACTGCTACTACAGAAGCACCGGAGCCTGAACATGTGTCAGAACCAGTGATCACACCGTCACCCACATCGGGCCCTGCAATGACAACAGCGCCAGGCACAGTGAACCAGCGTGTACTGCCCTCACTGAGGGAGGCTGTTGATCGAACAGCCCTACATTATTCTTTTCGAACAGAGACGGACTCTGATCCTCCGCATCATTCGACTCCTAAGCGACTTCGCCTCTCTGCGGAAGCCATTGATAGCTCTGAGGAAGCCAATGACGTAACCCTCAACTCTGAGGAAGACATACACGAACAGGAGCAGCGTCAGCATTTACTGTACACATTACTAGCTATTCGGTATGTGTCTGAGCCCACTACGTATCGGGGAGCAATGAAGTCTTCCCACGCTAACCAGTGGCGTAAAGCAGCTAAATCGGAATACAAGTCCCTCATGGACAATCACACTTGGGTGTTGGTATCCCCTCCTAAAGGAAGGAAGATTTTAAGTAGCCGATGGATCTTTGTAGTAAAGTATACCGGCACTGGCGAGATCGACCGCTTTAAAGCGCGTCTTGTGATCAAAGGATTCCTTTAGGAATATGGCATCGACTACAACGAGATATTCTCTCCTGTCATCAGGATGGAGGTATTTGACTACTTCTTTCTATTGCAGCTCTTCTCGACTTTGAAGTCCATCAAATGGATGTTAAGACAGCATTCCTTAATGGCTACTTGGAAGAGGAGATCTACATGGCTCAACCGGAAGGTTTCAAAATCCCGGGCAAGGAGCACCTAGTGTGTAAACTTCTTAAGAGCTTATATGGGCTTAAACAAGCGCCTCGTGTATGGTACCAAACCTTGTCTGCCTTCCTAGAGAATCTCGGGTTCCTGAAACTCATTAAAGATTGATGCGTATTTCGACGCACAGTTGCTGACATCACCTGTTACATTGCAGTGTACGTCGACGACTTACTGATCATTGCGCCTACACCAGCACTCGTCAGTGAGCTGAAATCAGCCTTGAAAAAGCGTTTCTCCATGCCAGATTTGGGGGAGGTGAAGTACTTACTCGGCTGGTCAATTCAACGTGACCGTAAAAACCGAACGATGTTTATCCACCAGCACAAGTACGCTACGAAGGTCATTGACCGCTTCAGCGACTACATTCCGTACCCTATTGCAACACCAGCAGAACGGAACGCTAAACTTTCCGTAAGCAGCCAGCCCAGCAGTGAGCAAGAGAAAGATGCGATGAAATCGATTCCGTATCGACAAGCTGTAGGTAGTGTCATGTATTTAATGGTAGGCACTCGACCCGATTTGGCATTCTACATGCGAGAGGTCAGCCAATTACTAGCGAATTCAGGTATGGATCACTGGAAAGCAGTCATTCGTGGTCTAAAGTACCTATCTGGAACGAAAGAATACGGTCTTCTTCTGGGAGGCTCGACCGATATTACATCGGAAAACCTTGCCGATCAGCTAATTGCCTACAGTGACTCTGACTACGCCAACTGCCCCGACTCGAGACGCTTCATTGGAGGATACGTGACAATGCTAGCTAGCGGTCCTATCTCATGGCTTTCGCGTAAGCATCATACTGTAGTTCTCTCTACAACAGAGGCAGAATATATCGCCCTGTGTCACTGCATGCAAGAGATGATATTCCTCAAACTTCTCCTCAACGAACTTGGCTTTGCTACAACGCAGGCTAACATAATATACGAGGATAATCAGAGCTGCATCAAAATCTGCTACAACCCCGAACTTCACGGACGATCAAAACATATACACGTACGATACTGTTTCGTGCAAGAAAAAGTAGAACGGCATGAATTTAACGTCACCTACTGCAATACGAAAGAGATGATAGCTGACATCTTCACTAAAGCTTTAGATAAGCACCAGTTTAGAGAACTAAGGGCCAAGCTCAGGATGAAATGTCTGAAAGCAGAATCCGGCCACTCAGTTTAGAAATACCCTGATAATACAAGCGCATGAAGCGTGTCTATATTCTGCGTTCTTTTTAGAATTTTTTCCCACTGGGGTTTATTCATTTTTGCTCGCACAAGGTTTTTCCTCGTTGAGGTTTCCCTGGTCAAGTACCGAATTATCTAGACACATGAGTTTATCAATAATAATCCATGCTTAACAACAAATTTGTTAGAGATACGCCAGTACATCTCAGTCGCTTTCACTTTCAGCATTTGTGTCACTGGACACGTAGTCGGTGTCATAATGTGTAGATTTTGTGATTTCTGTGTGACAAATGACATCATCACTAAATACCCCAGCTTAGTGACTTCTTCGATGGAGTGGTGGCCACGTGTGCTCGAGAAGCCCCTTCCCCCCCTCCTCCAGCGTGGCGATGAGAACTGGCGCAAGCTGCAGTGCTGTCCGCGGCGCCCGCTTCTTCTTCTCCCTCATAAGAAGCGCTCTTTGCAGATCGGAAGGGCTCTGTGCCCACCGAAACAGCCTCTACCGATGCGAGGGAGCCTGCTTCGTAGCAGCGGCAAGTAGAGACGACATGTTGGGCTCCATCCTTCAGTTCCTACCAGGCGGGTCACTTAGCGTCCTCCTTCCCTAGCAGAAACTGCAGGGCAAAGTCAGATCGGCTAGCCTAAGCGACTTCCTGGCGGCGTTTCAAGGACTGAGGAAAAGTCCTTTAAGGAAAGTTTTACCTCTGTTATAACATAGAATTGTCAGTTTGATAAAATATGTTCAGAGGCAGGGAGGCTGTTGAAGTAGCCTCTAAACAGTTTGATTACCTTGACCTAGTCACTCCAAAATATTATTATGAGATTTAGGAGGTCCTGTTTAAGCCGGTATGACTGGCTTTAACTATACAAACACTAATGGCCTATTGGTGGCTGACCTAATACTAATAAAGTACTCACTTCGTCTTTTGACGCCTACAAGTAACGTCTTCTTCCTCTCCCTACTTCTTCTCGACCTGTCATACGAGTTATACTTGTAAGCTCTCAACTGGCATTGCCAGTCTGGCAGTACAGTACACTACATGTACGTGATGTACAGTACGGGTATGTGCTTCATGGCGGTCCCGCTCTGAGCTGACTCAGCTCATCGTTTGCTTCATTGAAGCTTCCAATACATGTACATAGTACATGTACACGGTGTACTACACCGCCGGTGTAACACCGGGTACTACCGGTCTGGTACATGTACTATAATACCGGACCGGTACATTCACAAGGTTGTCTGATCTCGCATTGTTGGCTGTTCCAACTTGAAACTTCCAAGCAGCTCGACTCGAGCTTCCCTCGAACTTGTCCCTGTACAGTATTGCGGGAACTGCTTCACGCGATCCGGCCAAAGGTGTCTTTGGGACGAGCTACGTACAGTTGTACTGTGCAGTGAACGCTGCACAGTTTGAAGAGACCGCGGTGCGAACAAACACCTTTTGGGGTGAAAACAAAAGAAGATAGGGTGCCAGCAAAATCAAAACGGCTTCAGCAAACAAATC
>NW_003303631.1:208930-220891 GCF_000142945.1 Phytophthora infestans T30-4
CACTCAACCAGGGCGGTATGTTCGCACAGAAGCGAGGTGTGATCGTGAACGTGACGTCTGTGACTGCGCTGGAGGCTCCGCCGTTCTCCGGTGAAGCTGTGTATTATATGGCCAAGGCGACGCAGGAGGGATTTTCGAACTCGCTTCGCAATGAACTCTGCGGTACGAACATCAAGGTTGTGGTGGTGCGTTCTGGTGTTGTAGTGACGAATTTCCACGAGCAACGCGTCGGCTTCGACAAGAATATGTACTCGGTTCATTGAGGGCTACGAGCCGCTGGTGTCCGAAGATATTGCTGATGCCATTTCGTGGGTGCTGGAGAAGCCTGAATGTGTGATGGTCAAGGCGATCGACGTCGTGCCGACGGCGCAGCGCAGTCTCAGCTTGTTCGACCGCGAATGGAGCGCTCGTAATGCGAAGTAATGTGCTTGTGGAGTGTCTAGCTGTAGAATACGAAAAAGAAGGTAAATTCCAGCTTATGATTGGCAACGTTTTCATTCTTTCGACTACAGTACATAACCGGCTTTCTTGGTCAGTCGTGAGTGCAGGTACCAAACGAAGCAGGTTAGTTTTGTGTTGTGTTGCACCGCTTTTCGGACCAACTATTATTGTGACAACGTGAGCCGGATTGTGGGTGCATATTCTAAGCGCAACGCTGCATGCAGCACTTGTAAGCTCTCAACTGGCATTGCCAGTCTGGCAGTACAGTACACTACATGTTCGTGATGTACAGTACGGGTATGTGCTTCATGGCGGTCCCGCTCTTGAGCTGACTCAGCTCATCGTTTGCTTCATTGAAGCTTCCAATACATGTACATAGTACATGTACACGGTGTACTACACCGGGTACTACCGGTCTGGTACATGTACTACCGGACCGGTACATTCACAAGGTTGTCTGATCTCGCATTGTCGGCTGTTCCAACTTGAAACTTCCAAGCAGCTCGACTCGAGCTTCCCTCGAACTTGTCCCTGTACAGTATTGCGGGAACTGCTTCACGCGATCCGGCCAAAGGTGTCTTTGGGACGAGCTACGTACAGTTGTACTGTGCAGTGAACGCTGCACAGTTTGAAACATTTGCAGTGTACAAGGTTTGTACATGTACATGAACAGTGGTCTTCTTTACGTTTGACCACCGTATCACTGATTTGCTCGCTTCTTTTTGGTGAAGGTATGCACTTTTCTTTCGTTTTTATAGGTTTGATCTAAGAAACTAATACATGTATTAATACATGAGCGCTACATTGATTGATCAGCGTGACGGCGTCACTTTTAAATGGCTCTGTGCAAAGATCCAAATTGAAATTTATATAAGAAGCAAGACTTTTCTACTTTGTTCTGTAGTACTGCACACCAACTGTATTAGACACGCATTTTCAAAGATACCGGTACATGTTCAGTACTACAATTGCCGATCTCAAATGAAAACTACATAAAGACTTAAAGTTTTGAGAATAGGTTTACAGTAAGTCTAGAATAACAAACGGTACGTGTACATGTACGTTACCAAGTAACCTACGAAGTATACGCTACGGAAGCGATGTTCAAAGCCGATCAGCGTGTCTGATGCAGGCCACAGATGACTTGACCCGTTTTGATGGTGTCGGAGTTCGACTCGAACCGTTGTATCACTTAGACAGACAGTTATCCTGTCCTCGTTTCTGCCCATTCGTCTGATACTGAAGTACATCTCGTGTCGACTCTGCTGATCACTTGACGCCATAAACGAGGACGACCACCCGCACCAGCATGATCATGATCACCGTATACGGTCTCTTCCGAGTGCCTTGAGCGCACCACCCGAATCCATTCTCCAATTCACTCAAGCCTACGCAAATACACCTTCGCTCCACCATGCTGTCCTTCGTCAACTGCATCGTCGCGGCCACTTTTGCCGTCGTCAACTTCACCAGCCAGAGCGCGGCCGGCCTGGACGTGAACCTCCTGCCGGTAGGAACGTACTTCAAGCCCTCGGACCGCATGTACTCCGGCGTCGTGAGCAACACGCGGCCGTTCCGCCGCTCGCCGTGTGTGACGACTGGTGAGAGCACGGCGCAGAGGAACAGCGACGAGGAGCGAAGCGGAGGAGGGCGGCGAGAGTCCAACGAAGGGGACTCGAAGGTAAGGCATAGGAGGCAGTTGATGTACCTCGAAGAAGGTAAATTGGAAAGTGAGATTGAAATGGTTAGCTGTTTGTCGGCTACGAGGAAGTGCTTGTTAGCATTCCCTTGGTATCCTATGTAAGTATATGCATTTCACTATACTAGATTCTAAGTAGTCCTTGAGTCGAATCTTGAAGTAGCGTAGCGTAGTAGTGAACCGCGGTTCATTTGAACCGGGTCAGAATCTCCATAGTGAATTCAAATGAAACAGAATGACTGTCATTGAAGTTCCATGTTTGGCAATACTCGTCCAAACATTGGTGTTTGCCTTCCGGTCAGGCGTGTGTCTGCCTGGCCGTTCATTGGCAACTTAAGAAGACAGCTGGCAGTCAGCAAAGACAGGTAGGAAAGAAAATAGAAGAAAGTAGGACGCATTGGTACCAACGTCATGGCCATCGCTGGCTGTGACGTTGGTGCGTCGTTACATCCTCCCGGACTTGACTTCTCGTTGACGCTTGTTGAAGTCGGAGACGAGAACCTTCCAATGCGACACATGGCGAATATCTTTTTCGCGCTCCAAGTTTGCTTCGTGATCTGGCAATCCGTGCCATTTCACAAGCCATTCAGATTTGCGATAGAATTGACGCTTGCGAAGAAGCTTCTCGATGATGTGCATCGTTGCGCCAGTGTCGTCGTCAATAATCAGTCTTGAGGCCTTTGGGATAGGACGAGTCTTAAAATGCGACGGATTTTCAACGTAATGACTCAACACGTCCACATTGAACGTGGAGTTCAGACGACTCATGCTTCGCGGAAGATTCAACTTGGCCACATTCGGGTTGATCATTTTCACAATCTCGAATGGTCCAATCTTGCGAGCAGCGAGATTAGCCCATTTCCCATCAATGTCTTGAGTCACATGGGCGGAAGGAATGCGACGTGTATCCAGCATGACTAAGTCTCCTTTCTTGAACGTGATCGATGATCGCTTCTTGTCATAGTACTTCTTCTGACGTTCTTGGGCTTGAAGAAGATGCTTCTTTGCCAAATCAATGATCTCTTGGCGTTTGTCCTGGAACTGTTTCGCATATTCAACAATTCTAGCTGAATTTGAGTCATGGTACTGGGATTGCTCAAAGGATTCAACGGATTCCGTTCTTTGCGTCCAGTATCAACTTCAAAGGGCGACATACCGGTAGATGCGTAGCATGAGCATACTCAATCGTTCCGAGATTATCCGACCAATCACGTCCGTGGTACGATATCATGCAGCGTAGAGCGTCTTCCAGAATCAGATTCTGACGTTCGGTTTGTCCCTCGGCTTGAGCACGATAGGAAGTTGTCATGTGCAGCCAAATTCCCATTAGCTTAGCCAAGGATGACCAGAACTTGGAGACAAACTTGAATCTCGAATCTCGATCGCTGATGATGATCGACGGTAAACCGTGATGGCGAACAACGCTATCAAAGACGTGATACGCAGTCTTTTGTGCATCATCAGTCCGGTTGCACGCACGATACTTCGGGCGCTTGGGCAGCTTGTCGACAACAGTCACGATTGCATCAAAACCATTGGAATCAGGTAATCCAGTGATAAAGTCCTTTGAGACGACAGACCAGCATTCCTCAGGAATCGGAATGAAAATCATCCTGCCATTCTTGCGAGCATTGCTGTGTTTCCAGCGAGTGCAAGTTTCACAACTTTGCACATAATCGCGAACGTCTTTGTCCGAGGTGGGCCAATAAAACCATTGCGAAATGCGAAGGTAGGTTCGATGAGCTCCAGGATGAGCAGCAATATTGGAGTCATGGAAGCAAGAGATGATGGAAGTTCGAAGATGATTGTCCCAAGTAAACGGAACACACAAGCGCATCATCATCTGATACTTGCGGAAAAGTAAACCATTTTGTTTGACAAATGGTTGTTCCGGATGCTTAAAACGATCTCCGTAGTCTGGGAAATTGCGATATCCAGCAGCGAATTCTCTGCTAATCGAATCAGACCAACCGAGCGAGCTCCAATTTTGAGCTTGTTGGGTCACATTGGTGGCCACAACAATATTCTCAGTTGCAGCGACGGTACGTGGAGTTTCCATTGGTATATGTCGGTAAGCTTGAGTTAAGGTCGGAACAGGGCGCGTGTAGTAACCAGCAGCAACATCCTCCCCACGAAATTGAGGGCAAGAGGGTGGTCGAACCAAATGTTGGTTAAGACTGCGGTAGTCGGTAATAACGCGTCGATTCGTCAGGTTTCGAGCTGCACGGGTGTGGCAGTGCGTGGTACACTGATGAAACGAAACCGTATTGATCGCATGCTCCGAAGATTGACGCGACAAGGCATCGGCAACCACATTGAGGTGTCCCTTAACGTGATGCAACTTGAACGTAAACTGTGCGAAAAACGTCAAATAGCGAGCTAATTTCGCTGAAACCTACGGGTGGTGCAAAAACCACTTGCAAGCAGTGTTGTCCGTGTAGATATCAAATTCACGACCATATAGGTAGTGACGCCACTTGTCTAACGCTAATTTAATAGCGAAGAGTTCTTTCTCATGTGTTGGCCAATTAATCTCGTGAGGACCAAGTTTCGTCGAGAAGAAGGCTATCGGATGATCTTGACCGGAACGAACTTGAGATATAACGCCACCAACACAGTAGCCAGAGGCATCTGCTGTCACGATGAAACGTTTCTCATAATCCGGTAACTGCAACACGGGTGCTTCTTGAAGAGCGGATTTGATTTCCTCAAACGAACGCGTCTGTTCTGGACCCCAGCTCCAGACATGTTCTTTCTTGACAAGAGAACCAAGAGGCAACACAATAATGGCGTAATCACGGATAAAGCGACGGTAATAACCTGCGAGACCCAAAAAGCTTTGTAGTTGCTTTTGGTTTAGTGGCGTAGGCCACTTTGCAATCGCTTCAGTCTTGCGAGTATCAACAGCAAGTCCTTTGGCAGAAATCGTATGGCCGAGAAACTTAACTTCGGACTGACCAAAGTGACACTTCGAGAGATGACAGAACAAATTCTAACGACGTAGAACCTCGAAGAGAGTTTGAAGATGCTCAACATGCTCTTCCAGACTGGTGGAAAAGACACAAATGTCATCCAAGTAGACAACAATGAATCAGTACTTCGCAAAGAGTACCCACATGAGGCGAGACCAAACACCAGGCATACCGGCCAATCCCATAGGAGCTACACACCACTGGTAAGTTTCAGCGTGCGTGCGAAATGCGGTATACTTGCGACTCTTGAGCGCGATACGCATCTGGTGATATCCTTGAGCCAAATCTAGAACTGAAAAGATAGACATCTGATCGAAGAGTTCGTCGATGCGAGGCAGTGGAATCTTTGGAACAATCGACTGCGAGTTCACATAGCGATAGTCAATGACCCAACGGATAGGCAAAGAGCGCACCCACTCAGAGCGAGACAGCTGATGTCCAGAAGTAGGATCCTTCTTTGGAATCCCAAAGATGTTGGACACCCAAGGAGAATCAGAAACTACGATCCATCCTTTCTTCAGCTTCTCTGCAGCGAAGAGATCCAGTGCATCCTGCTCAACCTTAGACAAGGGGAACGGAGCACGGCTACTTGGAACAGCATCAGGGCTCATATGGAGTTCGAAATCCACACGACGTGAAGGCGGTAAACCATCCGGTAAAGTTTCCGGAAAGACGTCAGTAAAACGCTTCAATAAGTGAGTGATCGGAACAGGAGTCGACTCACTAACTGGCGTGACCGCACAAATCTTGACACGGTACACTTCCTTGTACACATGTTTCTTCACGCTACGTTTAAAATCAACAGCAGCAATCTCCACAGCTGCTTGACTAGCAACCGTTGATGGAGGTGCACAAGACACACTTGGAAACGAAATCTCATGCGAACGCCAATTGATACATGGCTGAAACTTGGTAAACCAAGGTTTTCCCAAGATGACATCATGGGCCGATCCAAGTGACCATTCCATGACTTGAAGTTTGTGGAAACGGTAGCGACCGAATTCAATAGTCGCTTGACCTTTCTTCACAGAACGCGCTTTCGTAGAAGTTCCATCGAACCGAGTGACTTGTGAGACACCAGACGTAGCGGTGTTAGCGACTAAACCTGGGCGAACAACATTGCACGTAGCACCACTGTCGAACATGATGACGACAGGTTTCCCATCACAAGTCCCTTGCTTACGAATGAGCTCGTTCTCACGGTGCATGGACGACAAGGTGGACGTGAAAATCTCTTCCACTTCAACAGCCTCAACCTCGTCATCGGAGCGGGTCATAGACGCTCGTTCAGCAGCAGCAGTAGTAGGAGAAGAAGAATTAAAGTTCGCGGCAGATTGCTCGTGACGGCTCTTTCAATCATACTTCTCCTTGTTTTTCAACTTAGAGCCCTGCTCAATGACATGACCAGACTTCTTGCAGTAACGACATCGCTTGTTAGACGACGACGAAGAAGAAGAAGCAGAACGGCGATTTCTAGAACTCCCTGAGTCAATTTCCATTGGCTCGGGTTCGTTCTCCTGAACACGCATAGGCGTGGCTTGCTTTTGGTGCGAATTGTTGTTGGACTGAGAGCGTGATCGGTCCTGCGAAAAGAACGGTGGACGATAGTTCTTACCGCGGACATGATGCGATCGATCATACTCCAAAGCAATCTTCATTGCATGCGACACTGTTGTACAGCGACGATATTGCACCTCTTCGCGCGTAGGACTGACTAGTCCACATTCGGGTCGTGTAGCCAGGGTACACTTGGGATTACGTACCCCGTTGCAATTTAACCTCAGCACTTGGAATGCCAAATTTACTAAAGTGCAGTATACCGGTAATACATGTGCTGACACAGTGCAAAAACTGCGGCTTGCCGGTATTGATGTACAGGATAATTGTCCTACTTGTAGAATCGAGGACAACACACAGAAATTATTTGCTATTAGTGACATTTAATCTCGCCCTGTTGGATGACGGTAGACATCGCAATGAGTATACCCCGGATAAAAGCCGTAAATGGCTTTATGCTCACGGAATGAAGACCGTGTAAAGATGTAATTTACTACCAAGCCAAGGCGCTAGCTTTTGGTCCTATTTTTTGTCCTTTCATGTCAAGGTGTTGGGGTTAAATACCGAAAAATGCGCCTTTGTAAGGGATGCCTGCCAAAATCTACATAAAACGGTTTAAGCAGATATTTCTAATGACGGTTTTGAGGCCCCAAACTCTCCTATAAGAAGCAACAATAGTTTCGGTTTAGAAAAACGGCAACCAAACAATAATTTTTTTTTTGTTCTAAGTGGTTGTGTAGCGGGGTACGTAGCCCTAAGTGTACCCTGGTTACATGAAGTGTGACACTTCACACTTCAGGAGTATGACACGTCTACTCCGGGATATTTGGTACATAGTACCAAGGTCGTTCAAAGCCAACCATTGGTCAGCGACATTGCATTTCTATAGGTGACTTATAGTTTGTATTAAACCCAAACTTAATCTACCTATAAATATACTCAGTTTACAATCTACCTTATTTAGGTCACTTCTCTCTCTTTTGAATAAAGAGGGGACCTGTGAACTGCCGTTCACTGAGAGTTTGTATACTCTCGGAAGATAACTTCCTCCAGCGCAAGGTGCTGTGTGACCCCCTCACACTTGGTAGCACTCGTAGTCGATCCACGCCACCGCGGGTAGACTACCTGAACCTCTCCGAAGTTCGTTGCCATGGATAGGAACGACTTCTCCCATATGAACGACTCTCAGTTCGAGTCGGTTCGGAAGATGGCAGGCATCTTCGGGATGGAGGCCCTGCAGAGCCTGGTGGTGTCAACACCGGCTGAGCAGCTCGAGCGCGTCAATGCGTTCGACGCGTACGAGCAAAGCCTCATTGCACATGTGCGGGAGAACTTGCAGGCTCCGGCAGCGGAAGCAAATCCGCCTTACCCGAAGCCAATACGGCTGAAGGTTAAGCCGTATGAAGGGAAGGAAGGCGAGAACCTTCACTTCTGGGTCCGAGAAGTAGAGCTCGCGATGGACGCGGCTCTGATCTCGACCGAGCAACTGCGTGTTGCTTTTGCACTCTCCAACCTTAGCGGCCGTGCTAAGAGTTGGGTGTACACACGGGAAGCAACATCCCCTGGATGTTTTACATCCTGGACTCAGCTGTGTGAACAGCTCCGAGCCACGTTCCTCCCGGAGAACTACGAGTACCGCCAGCATTCGCGCTTCCTCTCGTGTAAACAAGAGAGGCGCGAACTGCACGAGTATGTGCAGGAGATACGGGAGATCACGGCGTCCCTAGTGGGAAACCCACTCAACGAACACATCAAGATGACTGTGTTCATGGACGGCCTTCGAGTGGGCCCCGCACGCACTCAGCTGTTCCGGGCTCAGTCAAGCACCCTTGAAGAGGCGATTCAAGTGGCTCTTCAGAAGAGTACAGCCATCGCCAGGCGCGTACGCCGGCCTCAGCATGGCCTGGGAGTTCCTTGTCGGCTCCCGGTCGCACAAGCCCCAACGGACCAGTTCCCATGGAGCTCGGGTCCGCCGAACAGCGTGACATCCGCTGCTCTGGCTGTGGAAAGATGGGCCACTTCAAGCGCGACTGTCCCGCGGAAAGACTTCGCAGACGGTCCTTCCCCAAGCCCGTCCTCAAGGGTCGCTGGCAGAAGCCAGGATCCCGGGGACAGGGGAGCGCCGGGAACCAGTAGGGGCGGGGCGCCCTACTGGGGAAGAACTAAGTCTTCGTGATGGGTGCGCGGGTGGCGCGTACCACGGGGACTTTGCCCCTGAGAGTCTTCGCACTCTCGAATCGGCGAAGAGCAGCGGCGGGTTGCTCGTGGCCGGGAGCGTACTGTACAGTGCGCTGGATTTGGTAGACGGATACTACCAGATCCTGATGCGAGAGAGTGACATCCCGCTCACCGTGGTAAGCACTCCAAGCGGCATGCTTTGGGAGTGGCTCGTCATGCCGCAGGACTTGTCTAACGCCCCGGCGACGTTCAATCGCCTGGCGACGCAACTGTTCCGCCCTTCGCGTACCTTCGTACAGACGTACTTCGACGACATATTCGTCCATATCCGTGCCGAGGGAGGCAAGACGGCCATGGAGGTGCATCTAGGACACCTCCGTCGAGTGCTGGACGTTATGCGAGCGAACAAGCTCTACGCCAACATCGACAAGTGCATTATCGCGTCACTAGAGATTAAAGTTCTCGGCTGCTTCGTAAGCAACGTGGGCGTTCGGGCTGACTGAGACAAGCTCAAGGCCATTGCACCATGGCCAACGCCCCGATCATAGAAGGATTTTCGAAAGTGGTTGGGCTTGGCCAACTACCTTCACAAGTACAGCGCAGGGTACGCGGGCTTCGCTAAGCCCTTGTCGAGCCTCCTTCAGAAGGACGTCGACTGGCGCTGGGAGCAAGAGCACCAGGATGCTTTTGACAGCATCAAGGCCAGTCTCCAAGAGGCCCCTGTCCTGGCCCTGCCGGACGAGACGAAGCCGTTTAGCGTCGTCTGCCTCCGATTACGCCATCGGATGTGCATTGCTGCAGGCCGACACGGCTGGACACGAGCGAGTCATCTCGTTCCAGTCCAGGCAGCTCAAAGCCGCCGAGCGGAGCTACCCTGTCCACGACAAGGAGCTCCTGGCAATGAAATATGCCCTTGTGAAATTTCGTGTTCACCTTCTGGGCTCTAGGCCCTTCGTGATCTACACAGACCACACGTCCTTGAGGACGGCGACTAACTCGCCTCACCTCTCCCAACGGATGGCGAGGTGGCTGTCCTTCTTCGCGGAATACAACTTTCGCGTCGAATACAAGCCAGGCAAGATCAACGTGCTTGCGGACGCCCTCTCTCGGCGTCCTGACTATAAGTTGGCCCACATCACGCGGGTGACAACGGATCTATATGATCGGATACCCATGGCGTATCGAGACGATGAGGCTGTCGCGCCTATCGTCAAGTTTCTTATGGCAGGAACGAGCGCAAAGTCCGACTGGCTCTCGTCGCGACAGCGCTCACGGCTCCACCGATATGAGTTGAATGATGGCCTCCTCTATTACCGGGTGGAGCCCACTGATCCTCCACGGGTGGTCGTACCCAACGACGAGGATCGGAAGCTCGATATCCTCGCGGAGGCGCACGACGCGCCCTCCAGCGGCCACTTGGGCCGCAAGAAGACCTTTCTGTTGGTCTCTCAGTCCTTCTGGTGGACCCCCATGTACAAGTGGGTCGCCCGGTACGTTTAGACATGCGAAACATGTCAGCGGGTCAAACCCGCAAGGCACTCTTCGGCTCCACTACAGAGCCTGCCCGTACCGGCTGACTGTTGGAAGTCGATGAGTCTTGACTTCATCTTTGGGATTCCCGCCGACGGACACGGCAACACCGGAATTTTGGTGTTCGTGTGTCGGCTGAGCAAGATGGTACATCTTGCTCCGGTTCTCGTCACTGTTACGGGCGAACAAACCGCAAGGCTGTTCGTCGATGGAGTGCTCTGCTATCATGGTCTCCCGGAGACATTTGTCTCGGACCGAAACCCGCGGTTCACTGCTGCGTTTTGGAAAACGCTGTTCCCTTTACTGGGAACTCGTCTGCAGATGCCCACTGCGGACCATCCGCAGACAGACGGCCAGACAGAGCGCGTCAATCGAGTGCTCGAGGACACTCTGCGCAGTGTGTGCGCGGCAGCACCACGTATGTGGTCGACGCAGCTTCCAGTTGTTGAGTTTGCGCTCAACAACGCGGTGCACGCGTCCACGGGGTTCACGCCGTTCTACTTGAACGGCTTCCGTCACCCCAGAGTGCCTCTCACTCTTCGAGGAGACACTGATTCCTCTATTCTAAGTGGGGGAGGGGCTCGGAAAGCCCTTTCCTCCCAGGTCTCGGATGTGAGACCAGTTTCGCTGCGGAAACAGGTGGAATCCTTTATGGATACCAAGCTGAGCGTTGTCAGCAGGGTCCGCGATGCCATGACAGCGGCCCAAGATAAACAAAAGGAGTACTCAGACAAACATGGAAGAGGAAACTTAAGTATATTTGAGGTTGGGGACTTAGTGTTGCTAGACACGAGGAACCTACCTCTTGACACTGTCAGCTCTGTCGGCAGCAACAAGCTGAAGCACCGCTTCATCGGACCATTTGCAGTCCTGGCCAGACATGGTGCGTCGTACACCATCGACCTGCCAAAGTCAATGACGACGCACCCGACGTTCTATGTTGGACGGCTTAAGCGGTACTTTGACCCGCAGGGGGTTGCTGACTCGCAGACCCCCCTTGACCCAGCTCCTCGAAGCGAGGGCCGGTCACAGACGTCGACGAGGGCGTCGGAGCAGGCACCCAAGCCTCGGTCGGAACGGCAAGGCTGCGGTCAAAACCGTACGCCGGAGGGGCTCCGTACGAACGGACCCCGGCGCCATACGCCGAGTACGCTGAGTACGCCGGGTACGCACCATACGCCTACGTCTGGGAGTGGGCCACAGGCGGCTCCGGACGTGGCAGCAGAGCCTCGATCCGTCGGATCATGCGAAAGGCCTCGTCCAGATCGGACGAAGAGGCCCGGCGATCCACCCGCAGGTGCAGGCTCGCGACCTCTCGCTCCAACAGGCCCAGGCGGCCCGCAAGACGAGCGAGCTCGCCTTGATTCCCGGCCTGGGCGGCAGCATCACCGCCAGTCCCAAGGCCAAGTGCAATCTCAAGCACGAGGACACGTTGGCGGAGGCGGTCAACCTCAGGGCCCTGTGTCGGACCCGCAGTCGGACGAGAGTGGCTTTCGGGAGGCGCCGAGTACTCGTACTCGTACGAGGGCACCTCCGCCCCTGCTTGACCGGAATAAAGAAGCCCACTCCACGTGGAGCGGATCC
>NW_003303631.1:221619-223492 GCF_000142945.1 Phytophthora infestans T30-4
GTCAGCCCCAAAGCTCTCCTCGGGAGGCCATTACCCTCTTGAATTGATTGCAGCTCCCTGGCTACGGGTGCCACCACCGAACCCCCCACGCACACGCTGGGCAGCTTGGAATTCCTCCTGCTGCTGGTCGAGGTCATTCGAGACCCCCCGGAGCTCAGCGATAGCACCCTACTCCTCCTCTTCTTCCTCCTTCTCCTCCTCTTCATCCGAGGAGTCGAAGATACTCTGATAGGAGTGTTGAGTCTCCTTCCACTCGCGGACTAGCGACTTAGAGGCTGTACGCTTCTTTGAGGGCTTGGTGCCTTCGGCTTTAGAGACCTTAGCACGCGCAAGACCCTCGGCAAGCGAGAGACGTTTGCGAGGATTCTCTTCCTCATTGCCACCGGCTTTGGGAGTGCCCTTAGCCTTGACGGCCGGACTCTCAGAGCGCACAGACGTCCTGGGACTGTGATCACCTTGATCACTAGCGAGCGACTGCACGCTGTCATCCTTGTGCTCACTGGGCACTGGGCTGTGCCCTCTCACAGAGCCCGCAGGAGCATCGTGCGTGCTCTCGGACTCAGCTTCGTCCTCACTGCCAGAGTTGAGCTCACGTTCCACGAACCGAGGGCTCGGCCGATTGTCTGAGGCCGAGGGCGACGGACTGCGGCGCTTGTTTGCTCGCTTGCCCACAGCCGCGTCACTCGAGGAACCGATCGTCTCGGAGGCCACCTGAGTAGCTTCCTTGAGTGCCGAGCCTTTGCCGTGAGGCTTAGTGCTCTTGGCTTGCGCCTTACCGGCCGAAGCCTTGGAGCGTGTCTTAGCACCGCTCTTTGCTGTGCCACGAGGCATGGTAACAGTCGAAGTGGAGACCTAGACGAAGAGCGCACAGGTTGCTGCTCGAGGCTCTAACTGTGAAGTGAGCCTCCGCCGCGCTCGCGCGGCCAAGTCGATGGTTTTCGACTTTGAGAATGAGAGTTTGTGACGAACACCTCTTCATTCTGATTGGTCGGAAAACCGAACCTAAGTGGGGGAGGATGTAACGGGGTACGTAGCCCTAAGTGTACCCTGGTTACATGAAGTGTGACACTTCACACTTCAGGAATATGACACGTCTACTCCGGGATATTTGGTACATAGTACCAAGGTCGTTCAAAGCCAACCATTGGTCAACGACATTGCATTTCTATAGGTGACTTATAGTTTGTATTAAACATAAACTTAATCTACCTATAAATATACTCAGTTTACAATCTACCTTATTTAGGTCACTTCTCTCTCTTTTGAATAAAGAGGGGACCTGTGAACTGCCGTTCACTGAGAGTTTGTATACTCTCGGAAGATAACTTCCTCCAGCGCAAGGTGCTGTGTGACCCCGTCACAGGTTGTGTTTGCTACTTTACCAAAACCAATGTATATAACAGTACAATCTGACGCGCGACAATTGAAAGTAGAAAAAAATAGCGGAAATCTACCTGAATGTAAAGACATCAACATGACCCCCCCCTTGTTGCAACAATATCCTTTTCCGCGCTCGAGTTGCGCGCGTCATGCACACAGAGAATGACCGTGTTTAGTCCGGAGCTCATGCTCCTGACGCTCAAGTAAAGCTAGTAAGGCGCAGAGCCTCTTCGTCTCGTCCGTGAATCGTCGCAGAGCAGCCGACTCTCTCCGGGATTTGTGCTGTCGAATCCACGCTGAGCGGATACGCTGGAAATGAAACCGAGCAGTGCGTATGCGGTACTTTGTGATTCTGCATTGCCTGCAAGATCCGGAAGACTATGAGTGGATGGCAGCATGGAGGAATGGCATCGTCAAGATTTTTCTCAATCTAACAAGTTGAACACAGTACGTATAAATCTGGATGACTTTACTTGCAGCTTGAATTGGTTGA
>NW_003303631.1:237369-240382 GCF_000142945.1 Phytophthora infestans T30-4
TCGTTGCGTCTTTCTCATGCAGAGGTGCGTGCACTTCCGGCGCTTACGTTGTTTGCATTGGGTCGATTTTCAAATACTGTAGTTCCTTTCTGTTCAGGTAGCTAAGTCCGTCGTCCCCAGCGAACACTTCAAACGCCAGCAAGACATACATCCCGCAGTTAGAACTGTCGACCTGAACGCCTAGATTTCCACGATAGGGAGAGACACGATACTTTCGTGGGGCGAAATTTGGCAGCTGGGTCACTATCTTCTCAGTAAGCGCTCGGACTCCAATCATGTATGTAGAAGCCATTGGGTCGTACACGATTGCCTCTGTGCGCTCCACATCCACCATAATACCACACCAATGATTCTTGTTGCAGCATACAGGGATCAGAATTTTCTCCGTCGACAAGTTCTTGAACATGTCCGCGAATACCGTCATCGGGACTGAGACAGCACCATGTTCCATTGGACCGATAACATTTGTATCCACAGTTATAATACTGGCTTTGGACTCGAAGAGCGAGGACATAACAAAGCTAATAGTATCGTCACTTAGTTGAGTTTTCCCAATGAGGTCCAGTATTTCCGCCTTAACTCACATTCAGGAAAGTTAGCATGAGCTGAAACGATTTTGTACAACGACAAAATACATACCTTTGATGACAGCAGGGGGATAGCCTTCAGTTTTGCTGGAAGAATGGACTACTCTGTGACTTGAAACGACTGCGGCATGGTGACATCGAAATCAATACTCTCCGCCCAACTCAGACCTCTCTCGATAAGTTTAATGGATTTTGTAGCTGTGTGCCATTTCTTCATGATACCCACCGTTCGTGTTGAATACAAACCAATCCCAGCAATATCCAGCACCACACCCTGTTCGCGTAGTCCTTTGTATTTTGCTTGCAGTTTTGCGACTTTTCCACTGCATGTTCGAATTTGTTCGGGACGTAAAATTCTCGTTATAGAGTCCGATTGTATAACCAGCTTCGTTGGTGGTAGGCTGGATACGGTTCGAGCTGTAGGCGCCTTAAACTTACTGAGGCCGTTGAACGTGGTACATACGCCAACGAGTGGTGGTGCCCAGTCAGGGGTGACCACGGAAGCGACAAGCAACAGCACTGGATTAAATGGAGTCACCCGTTTTGACGAAGCTGTCCCGGCCTTGTGTGTCACCAAATCTGCGAACGAGACATCGGTGGTTGATCCAGAGGATGCAGGCATCGCGCAGAAGGTGTTGAGTACGGCACCGAGTATTCATTGCAAGATTGGTGCGAATTCCGAAATGTCAAGACAGCGGCAGAACGAGGAGCTGAACAAAAGTCAACAACCCAATATGTTGGCGGTCCACGCATTCAATATTGCGAACGACGACTCGGCAGATGGCCCAGAAATGGGAAACCAGGATGGGAAGGAGATGGACCAAGTACCGACTGTTGAAATCAAAGCGGATGCCAATGTTGAGTCAAGGGAAGAATCCGTAGCGGCGTTGGACGGAACATACATCTCGGTTGCTCGAGTGTTAACGACCGAAGGAAACGAAGCAACGGAGGATACGAGAAATGATTTCTACGAACACCCAGCTAACAACATTGGCTTGGACGACTACGCGAAGGAGCTGGCATTCCTGCCGGATCTGACCGAAGAGATCAACACGACAATTGACTACACTGCGCCTAATGTTGCTGATCCTGAGCTGTCGACTGAACGCCGAGAGCGTCTGGTTGCGACGCTAAAGAACCACGAGCACATCCTGATTGCTAGTGGTAACGCACTGCCGCCGCCAGCCTACGGCGCGGTATGCGATATCGACACACAGGGGCACGCTCCAATTAAACAGCGTGCCGCTACGATTTCTCGGCAAGCTGTACGAGCTGCTGCGCGCTTTATTGCGTGCGGGACTGATCGTCTTTTCAGACAGTCCATGGGCATCACCGATCGTGATTGTGATGAAAAAGAACGGGCTGGACATCCGGCTCTGCATTGATTACAAGATGGTAAATGCTATCACCGCGATCATGGAGTATGCAATGCCGCTAGTCGACGACCTGTTAACAGATCTCGAGCGCTACCTATGGTTCTGCTCGCTGGATGCAGCAAGCGACTTCTGGGCGGTCATGATGACCTTACGAGCGCGTAAAGTGTCGGCGTTCGTCTGCGCACTCGGACATTTCGAGTGGTTACGCATGCCCTTCGGTTTAAAGAACGCGCCGATGATCTACCAGCGTATGATTGACAACGCACTCTGGGGGTTCGTTCAACCTAAAGGAGGTTGGTTTGAATACTCGGAGAGGATGCGTTTAGCTGAAGAACAGGCCAAGGAACGTCGTGGGCCAAGCGCCGAGGGTTCGTTTCAAACGAAGCTCGCGGCAGACCGCGAAGCATCGGTAGAGACCGACCCTGTACTACAACTCGTCAACAGCCCCGTCGCTGACATGTTTACGAACGGGGAACCAGACGAATCATCGCTGGTACCTGTATTTGGTCGACGGTCGTTTGTGGATGACATTTGCTTCGGTGGCGAGGATTTCGACAGCTGCCTGGCAACGCTGGACCGATTGCTGGCAAGATTTGCTCAGTGTCGGATCAGCATTAGCTTCACCAAGAGCATCTTCTGCCAACCCAAGGTGGACTTTCTGTCGCATAAAATTTCGCCAGAAGGTATCAGAGCTGATCCAAAGAAGCTTGCGGCCATCACCGAGCTTTCGTTTCCAACGAGTAAGAAGGGCATGCAGTCGTTTCTTGGAGCGGTTAATTACTACAGTCGCTTCATTCAAGACTTCGCGGTCTACGGTGCAGCGCTGTACCAGCTCAAGGATGAAGACTTTGCCGTTGAAGGCGGCCTTTCTGTGGCACGTCGTTCCTTCGAAAAATTGAAGACGAGTGTTTCACATTCACCCATCCTCAGGCACCTCGATCGGTCGAAAGCAGCTCACGTCATGCTCTTTGCGAATGAATGGGCGTTGAGCACTACGCTAATGCAAGAACATGAAGGCAAGTTACACCCCGTACGGTTCCTCGGTCGGGT
>NW_003303631.1:248066-250970 GCF_000142945.1 Phytophthora infestans T30-4
TCACCTCCAGCTGTTCACGCTCACGACGTCAACGAGGATTGAGACGCTGAAAAGCGTCGGACACGGCTCGATTCAGACGCTTGGACATACGGTGGCGAGATGGTGAATTGAAGAATGAAGAAATGTCACAACGGGCACCAGTACCGTGGCTTCCATTGCGACAGGGGCAGTTGTGGTGTAGTGATTTCTCCGTGGTTGCGGATTATCACCCGTCGACAAAGACGTGACACCGCCCAAGTTGTTCAAGCGACGAACCCTCGGTCGGGTGATGTACGGAGACGCCAAGGTGCAAGGGACTCGACGGCGTCACCTCCGAGTTTTCAACAAGTATCGGATACGGCCCTATGTCACTGAATCCAGGCTGTCCTTATTATTAATAATGGACTGGCCGGATTCGCATTCAGCGGACCATCTACGGTACGAACCCTCAGTGGCGGTTGGGATGAGTTCGCGGAATACTCAGCGACCTTTGGAAGACACGTTCACCGTCTGGGACAGGGCGCGGACCGTTAAAGATGCTCATGCGACAGTGCAGACGACGCTTGGCATGCAAGAAGATCCATAACGGATCATTGTTCACTTGATATTTGTATACTTGATTAGGACTTCTTATTAGGAATAGACCCGAAAGGGTAAGCTTAAATACAGATCAGAATTCCACTCAAGCACACAGAGCGACGTCCGGCTTCAAGGTAAGCGTCAGGTCAAGCTTGTTTGAGTGTGTTATGCCTGTCGGTGAACTCGAAGCTCTGTAGCGAGGGTTCATCCGGCAAGGCCAAGAGACTTTGTGTATTGGCCGATTATTATCGGGAGGTTTTTACGTGACGGCTTATTGTTGCCTATTTGCACGACTGGGAGTGCTTGAATTGCCTCCCTTTTATTTCTTCCAGCCGAGTGTTGAACCCTCGGTGATCTCGTAAAAGGCTTACCCGTGCCTGGTACCCTTCCACTGTTGGGACCACGAGGATTCAGAACACCTGCTAGCTTTGCTCGTGCTAGTAGCGTGTTCTTATTTTACTGGTTGGCCTATATAAGTAGTTTACAAGGTCCAGTTTGTCCCGGTGCAAGGGCAGAACTGGGGTCTTCAGGTCCGCCCGAACGATCGTTTACTATCCTAGTAGACGTATTGTTGTGGGAGCATCCTAACTACATCTGTAGCTAGAGCTCACGTGGGATTTCCAACACCACAGCACTATCTCAAGCGGTTAGCCACGATTGTTCCCACGCAGTAAAACCCCATTAGCAGCAGCTGAATAGCTAAAGCCACAGAAGTATAGAACCGGTCGATGACGACTAGGCGCATTACCATCCGGGCCAAATGCAGCAAGCAGGTTTCTGACAACAGCAGCAGGGCCTGATTTCATGTCGGGCTTGTGGGCGTCGCTAGCGTGCTGTTTCTTACCGCAATATACTTTAACCCTGCATAGATTCAGCACACAAGACACAAAAATGTCAGACAAAACTGCATAATACACGATAGTAAAAAAACCGCTTAAAAAATGGGACGTGATGCAGTACTTTGCTACTGGCACAGTCTCCACTTTTGCATTAGTAGCGCATGCCCTGTCCGTCTCAGCTTCTCCAAGCAAAACATTTACAGCTGTAGCCAAGTCTGGGGCAACACCACCATTGTTGTTTCGATTAAACATTCGAACTACATTTCGATGCGAATCAACTACCCCTTGAAGAACGATATTAACCATTTCGTTGTCGGTAACTTCAGCATTCATATTGGCTAATTGACGTCTCAAATCGTCGAGTCGCTCGAGATATTTTTCCATGTCATCACCAGGAGTGAATTTCGCAGCATACAAATCTCGCCGAAGGCGAATTTCACTTGCGTATGCACGCTTCGTTTTATCCTGCTCAAAGGATGTCCACATTTCTCGAGCAGTTGCCATTCTGCACACCTTCTTCAAATCTTTAGGAAGCATGCCAAATAATAAGGCACAACGCGCAAATTGGTTCCTCTCTATCCATTGAGGGTCATTTGGATCGTCTACTGCGTTGCCACTTACAACTTGCCAACATCCGTGCTGAGCAAGATATCCCTCGATTTGGGCATTATAGAGGTCGAAACCTCCAGCTTCCGTGTACTTCGGTGGCTTCGAGCCACACACGCGCCTCGTTCTGGTTCCACCATTAGCTCCTTGTTGTTGCGCGTTCTGTTGCTGTTAATTCTGCTGTTGACCAACTGCTGGTTGTTGCTGGCCACCTGAGCTCGTCAACATGTTGGATGTGCCCGGTGTTGGTGTTGAACAACTTCTTTGTCCTTACCACAAGCACAAAGCCTCGCCACAACTGCACCAAAATACTTTATACCACGCTTTGGGCTCAGAACCTACGAGAGTGATGGTCTCGTCCGCACTTAAGCGTTGTCTTGTCTTTGGTGTCGGGCGTGTCGTGTAGTTAGGATGAAGGACTTGTTGTTCAGAGTGAGAATTTAAAAGTGATGGAGTCGAGGCTAGTTGTGTTTCATCGGGGAAGGCCCGCAGGCAAAACCCCCTTTCAGTTCTCAGTGACTACTCCGGCTTACAACAGTAAGCAAGGGAGGACCAATGATGGTCACGATCCTTTCTTGAGAAGCTCCTCGGAGTCTTTCTCGGATCTGTTTTTCTCCCTCATAGTCACAACCACTCACATCTTGCGCTCCTCCTATTCATAAGTATCTAACTGGAATGAGACTGACATCAACTAACTAATCTGTTACTACTACTTTGTGCTCCAGCTATTGATGTCTCGTATATATGTAGAGCGATGCCAAGAATGATGACATCTACTTTTTCTAAATCTTGCAGCTGTCCTACACTGGCATGCCTATTGACTAAAAAGGCTTATTTTGCGAAGATTGCAGTTAAAGCAGCGAGTTTGACACTTAGTTGTGGAGGAAGCTACTACAAAGAA
>NW_003303631.1:252831-257300 GCF_000142945.1 Phytophthora infestans T30-4
CCTTCTCAGAGATCGTGACAGGTTCGGGCTGAGGGAACGGCTTCACATCGTCATGGCCAATGGTTTTTGTCACCCATGGGCCAGGGTCCGGCGTTGGAGCTGGGGTCGGAGCAGGCGTTGGGGCAGCAGTAGGGGCGGGAGTTGGCGCTGGTGTAGGTTCTGGAGTCGGCGGTTCTTGGCGAGGATCCGGCCTCGTCGGACCTTTAGACACGTTTCGAGGAACGGTGGCCGACGGTGCTTGGGTCAACTTGCTGAAGTCAATGTACTTTATGGTTCGTTTTGGGTTTTCAATAGGACCCTGCGCTTGGGATGCAGTCTTTGATTCAATGGGGCCGACATCGCCTTGCGACGATTGCATTTGACTGTGAGACCCGGCTTCGGCTTGCACAGACGCAAGAACTGCAAGGCCAGCCCACAGAACGGCGTAGAGGTTCATTCTTCCAGCCGCGGTTGTTGATTGTTGACGTCGGAGTAATTTGCCAACGGGAGCACAAATATCGTGGCGATACATAAACGCCAGATCGCAGGTGCTTTTCACAAAAGATTTCAGAGCCATGTACAGTACCGGTACGACTCGTACTACGAGTGGTTTAAAAACATGAAACGTAAGGCGATGAACTTCATGGCCAAAAACGTGAACAACTCCTCTTCATCATGAAGAGGAGTTGTTCACGTTTTTGGCCACTGTTGTAATTACTAATTACGGCAATCAAACGATTGTGAAGTACAATGTCACGATCGCCACGTATTTCCGTTTACCGGTATTAATACAATAGATAACAGTCTCAAAAAGTGTGTCTTAGCGTATGGTGCTTAATTTCGCATAAAATCTAATTTTATGCGAATTCCATGCCTTATTCCGGAAAACATGATTCTTGGAAAAGCACATACTTTTTTTTCGCATGTACCCTGCTGTTTTTTTTATATTTTTGCATCTCATGGCTCAGGCCGTTACTTCTGGGATAAGTACGATCCTATGAAAAACAGTTGGCTACATTTGTGGCCCAAAAATTTAATTATGGAGGCTTCTACCCAAGAGTCGGTCTATTTCAACGACACCTGGGTTCTGCCTATACACTATCAGGTACTCTACAAGTGCGAATAAAGCAGCTAGACACTTCATCTTCCTCACTTTCCAACTTGCCATCAATCGGCCAAGGGGGCGACGGGCCGAAGTACTGTGAACGTCACACGCATACCCCTGTAGTGCATTGTGGAGTTTAAGACGGCGCGTGGTGTGGTATTAGTGGGCAACTGGCATTAAGCGACTTCCGTGGTTTTTACCGCTTTGAAGTTGCTGCCTAATCCTTTCTAGCTGCACGGAGCCTGATTACATCCATTTTGACGACAAGTTGGAAAGTCAAACGTAGAGGTATAGCAAACAGTAATCTATTTAATGTCTTTAGTCTTAGGAAGCTAGGAGCAAGCAGAATAAGACCGGGAAAAGGTGCCTTACAAAGCATGATTTAGGGAGTCGTCCGATTCGTATTGGGTCTCGCGCTGAGATGTGGATAGGCGAGAGCGAACGCTATATGGTCCAGGGCGCGAGCGCTGCTGTTGCCGAGCCCGATATAGACGCTGGGCTCTAGCACGCTGGGTGCGAACACGCTCGCCCATTGACTGATACTTGGACAACACCATATCGTAGTGCTCGCTGTCGTGAGCTCGTAGAGGCATCAAACCTACATGGAAGTTGGTCAACGCCACACATAGCCGAGCAACACCATCAAAACGGTTCTCGTTCCACTTAAAGGTCGCATAGGTAGCTTTCCACAGCATACACATCCGGCCAAAATAATTCTCAACCAGGACGCGATCTGAAGAAATTGCACGGTTGCGGGAAATATCGTCGCGGTCAAGAGTGCCTCCACGCGGTTGTTTCTTTGGCTGGATCGTTCGAAGCACCCGCCCTGCACCCTGGTAACCCTTGTCTACTAGCACGGCCCACATATATGGAAACTGCGTTGGGTCAGCTCCCATTTCAGCAGTTGTCCCGTCCTCCTTGCGCAGCATCTGACGATGAATCGTGAGCCTGTCGAGCATCATCGTCAGATCCGACGTTGATCCAGGAGAATGATCTGAAACATCAACAGCGACACCTGGTGGTGTCACAGAGCACTCAATCTAGAACCCATAGAGCTTGTGCTTACCGGAGAAGTAAACCTTCTGTTCTGCAAAGCGACCGCTAGGCCGATATGCTGGCTGGAACTTGACGTCAGTAGCGCAGAGAGCATGTGAATAGTTTGTAAAGGTGTTTCCAGCTTCCATCTGCTCGGACATCCTTACGCGCTTGACCATCTGGGAGTACAGCACGGGCTCAATTGTCTGAATGACACGGTGAACCGTTTTCTCCAGCGTAGAAATCCCGATGTTGAAATCGATCGCGTGCTTCTGCCATGTGTCAAAATGCTTCAACACGGTCAGGGTAATGAACATTGCGTCTTTCCCCGACACAGACGGTTTACGCCCACGACCTTGCGTCCATGTAATCGTCACCGCAGATTCCACAAGAGCCCAAAGCGCATCCAGCTCGGGCGCAGAGAAGTTGGTCATGCCCTTTAGCGCACTATCACCACCTGCCGCAATATACTCAGACAGAATAGGTGAGCCAGAATCGGAGGCTTCTTCCTCTATATGGCGAGCGACATCGCCATAGTTCTCGTGGCTAACAACGAGGTTGGAGGTCTCGTCCTCCCACTGTCGGTTGAGGCGGTCGAACACTTGGCTGGCTGTACTAGGCATCTTGGTAATTGACAAGTGAATCTGAACTTCCTCTCTGTGCTTTGATTTTTTTCCAAATTAAATGGCCAGGATTTCGCGAAAACCAGATATATTATAGATAATACGATGTCGCACTAGCTTCAGATACATATTTTTGAAAATGATACCACGCTGTTATGTATACTTGAATATTACAGCTGCAGCCTAGTTATATTAAAAGTGATAGAGCTATATGCGAAAATATCGCAGCTTAGAATTATTATGGCGTTTTAAATTTGAAACTGTATTGTTTGCGCCAGATAGCGTTGTATCGTGAACAAATACTGCTATATAAGGTACATGCACATAACTGACAAAAAAATCACTTTTTTAGCCTGTGGCCTATTAGTTCTGAGCCGGTTGTTCAACGCACTAAGGAAACTGCAGCCAGCCCGAAAGCCAACTACCTTTCTCTCCGGCACAACAAGAGCAGCCCGACCGCCAGGCCGCATCCGGTCCCCGAAAGGTCCAGACGCAGCCCAACGTAGGCCGCCACAAGTTCTCCAAAAAGACCCCTAGGCCCAACCCTCAGAGCCAATCCTTTTCCCGAAGTTACGGATCTATTTTGCCGACTTCCCTTATCTACATTCTTCTAAAGTCTCTGGGCGTTCATGGTACATGTATTTTAATTCTGGTTTAATACTGTATGTTAAAGTGAAAGCACGTGTCAACACTGTTTTCTTTCACATCCATTTCGAAACCTTGTTCTTCATTCACATGCGCGGAACACGTTAGATGACAGCTCTTCTTGTTCGACCACCCGAGCCTCGGGTCATACACAAAACATAAAGCTCCTCGAGCTGAGGAGCTTCATGTTTTTTGTTAAAGAATCAGATGGTGTCTGTCGCGATGGCATGCAAGTTGCATTGCACTGCAATTTGCAGCGGCAACAGAGTTGTTGCCGCAACACATCCACAACGAGCTTAACCCTTTAATTTCTGAGCCTTTCCATGATACTACATGTACTAGTAGTAATGAATGTTTAGTATTATAGATGTACTCACCACTGTACCTACCGGTATATTCCCTTCTTTTTTAAATAAGCTCACTGTGCTAAAACCTTCTGACAGATTCTTCCTAGCACAGCTCTGCGTACAGCGAGAAAACATGTGCGATCAGAAAATACTGTCTCTTTTATAATAGTACAGAAGTCCCCCTCCATAAGCGTAGGGGTTGTCTGATTATTAATAAGAATTTAATTTGCATGGGAAATTCACAGCGATCTCGTGTTTTGTCAAATTTACCTAAATCCATGTGATCGGATATAAAGGGGTATGTGACGTCGTCGCTAAGTGGCTGCAATCAATATTAACAAGTGCGAAGTCTGTAAAGAGATGATTTGTTTTTTTTTGGGGGGGGCTACTAATATAAGTTTCAGCATAGTAAAACTCGGGGAGATGGACCCAAAAATTTATATAGAAAGTGCCTACATCCACCAACTATTTTTGTAGAAAAAGTACAATCCAAGATACCGACTTTAACCAAAATACAATAGATTTTTCGGATTTTTAAAGTTTTGACATTTCAAACCGTTCCTGGCCGCTCATTTCTTATCCCCCGTTCGCTGAAATGGAGGACGCAAAGAAGGCCAAGCGCGCGCAGACGGCAGGAGGCGAGCGCAGCAACGAGGGAGACACCGCGCATAACGAGACGATTGCTAAGGGAAGTGACGAGAAGACACCGAAGGGCAGCGGCGTGGAGTCACCAGA
>NW_003303631.1:258861-260508 GCF_000142945.1 Phytophthora infestans T30-4
TAAGTCGAAAGCACGTCGACGAAACACTGGGACCCCTTTCCCCATCACCTCGAGGGCGTCACCACCTCTTGCTCATGCTGCGAGCGCCGCTCATTCCTATGAGCCCGGCTGCTCCAGCCACTGGTCGGAGCTTGAGCTCAGCCACCGACCTGTCATCCGCGCGTTCTAGCGGCGTGAAGCGCTCGGCGCCTGACGACGCGGTCGTACGCCGTAGCGGCGGGGCAGTGTGTGTGCCCAATCAAAAGCGTCTACGACGTCAGGGCAGTCCTGCCGGAGGACAACCTCAAACTCCCAAGCGTTTTGTGAGTGAGGATAACCCCTCCAATTCACAAGGTACTGAGTACGACCCTGGCGCCTGCGCCTCGCCACCAGGCGTTCCACATGGAAGTGGAGCTCGCCGTGCTCGTCGAGCAGAGCAGGAGGAGGCCGAGCCTCAGCTGGACTCTCGCGCCGCGAGTCGCAGCGACGTGTTCGCGCTGGAGCAACGTGTAGGTTCTCTGAACCAGTATCTCCATGATACGACTGACTCTCTGAGTCGCCTTGCACATGGTCTCGATGAGACGAACCACCGCGTGGACTGGTTTGAACAACCACAGTCGGCTCAGAACCGAGTCGCGGACCTTGAGCGTCAAGTCGCTCAGCTGCAAGGTCAGATCGACTTGCTGTTGCGTCTTGTGGCCCCGCCACCTGCTGTCGCTCAGCCTGCCGTGGTTCGGCCTCCTGCTGTTGCGCAGCCTGTCGTGGCCCAGCCACCGTTGGCGCCAACGCCTCCGCGCTCACCTGAGCAGGGTCCTGGTACGGCTTGAGTAAGCCAACGTAGAAGACTGGATGCGTGCGTATCTTCTTCGGAAGGTTAAGCGTATACGCTAGGCCCTTCTTGGCCACGACCTTGAACGGTCCTATGAACCGTGGTCTCAATTTTGTCTTAAAGACTGCAGACACTGCATGAGTAGGTAGGTTTTTTTGCATTTAATAAAACTTGGTCTCCGACCTCAACCCTTTCTTCATTGCGTCTGCCTTTGGCATCTGCATGTTCTTTTTGCATGTCTTGGCTTTCAGCCATAGCGTTGCGTACTTGACGCATTACGCTTAGTCTCAAAGCGACAAAGTCATTGACTTGCTTGCGAACCGCAACAGGGCTGACATCAGCTAGCCGCTCGGCTATCCCTCCCCCATCAAGCCCTGAGCCACTGCGTGGCGGCGTCAGTGGGACGCGAGGGTTAACCAAGCCGTTCACATAGAACGGAGTGTAGCCTGTCGAGGCGTGCACTGCATTATTTAATGCGAACTCAACGAGTGGGAGCATCTGGCTCCAGCGTTTTGGCGCCTCAGCGCATACACTTCGGAGGATATCCTCCACAACGCGATTCACGCGTTCGGTTTGACCATCGGTCTGCGGATGGTCCGCTGTGGACATGTCCAAACGAGTGCCAAGCACTCTGAACAGGGACGTCCAGAACTTCGCGGTGAAGCGCGGGTCTCGATCCGAGACAATTGTATCAGGCAAGCCATGTTGGCGAAAGACTCGATCTAAAAACAGCAAAGCGTTACCTTCACCATCTATGGTGTCCGGCACCGCCGCTAGATGAGCCATCTTGCTCAATCGGTCTACAAAGACCAACATACCCGTGTTTCCCGCTATATCTT
>NW_003303631.1:262193-265439 GCF_000142945.1 Phytophthora infestans T30-4
GATTTCTAGCTACTCGTGGCACCTTACCTTTTCATCTCACAGCCAACCGTGCTGTCCCGGACTCACCATCAAGATGGAATGGCGGCCGAAAACGGGCACTGAGCCGCGGTTACACGTGGGGTACATATGGGCTGCGTGTGGGTTACATGCAAGCCGCACCTGGGTTCCTGGCGCATTTCCAACACTCCTCCTCGGCCGTCGCCTACGTCAGCTTGACGATCTGGCGCAGCTCCGCCATCCTGGGCGCCGGGAAGGACTTGGTCAGGAGATCCGCTGTCATCAGGCGCGACTCGACGTACGTGGGCTCCACGATGCCCTTCCGTGTGTAGTCGCATATGAACTGGATCCGGATGTCGACGTGCTTGGCGCTCGCCATGCTATCCTCGGACTTCAACTGCTTGATGACGGCCTGGTTGTCCATGTGCATGTGCATGGGCTCGGAGACCACGTGGTGCAGCTCGCACACCAGCTCTCGTAGCCCAAGCAGCTCGCGTCCGACGTGGGAGGCCGACGTGAACTCGGCCTCCATGGTGGAAAGTGACACACCCGTCTGCTTCTTGCACACCCAGTGGACGATCGCTCCATCCATCGTGACCACGCCTCCGGTCACCGACTTCCGGTCGCCCTTGTCGGCCGCGAAGTCCGCGTCGCTCCAGCTCTCCACTTGGACACGACGCCCGTCGGACGCGCCGACGTCCATGCGGAGCTTGAGGGTCTTGGTGGCCTTCAAGTACCGCGCGATCCGCTTCGCGAGCTTCCAGTCGCTCGTCCGCGGCTGGTTCGTGTGCCTGGTCGCCTTGTGCACCGCGAAGCTGATGTCAGGCCTGGTGCACCGGGCGATCCAGAGCAAGCTGCCGACCAGCGACTGGAAACTCCGAATCGTGGGCTCTCCCTTGGCGCTGACACTCGGCAGCATCTGTAGCTCTTGGGGCTCGGCGTCGTTGGCCTCTTCGCCGATGGGTGTCTTGACGCCGTTTGCGTCCGCCAGCCCGAACTGCTCCAGCAGCTCCTCGATGGCGGCTTGTTGGTCTAGGCTGTAGCCGTCCGCCTCGTCGAGGTGCACGCGCATCCCGAGGAACTTGTTTACCTTGCCCAAATCCTTGATGGACAGGATGTTCATGGTCACGAAGAAGTCCTCGACCAGGTCCGGCTTGGACGCGGTGACCAGCAGGTCGTCCACGTACACGCCCACGATGGTCATATCGTTGCCGTCGCGCTTGTGGTAGAGACACATGTCTGTGATGCAGCGCGTAAAGCCCAGCTCCACCAACCTGGCGTGAAGCAGCTGGCTCCACAGCCTTCCGGCCTGCTTGAGGCCGTACAGCGACTTCTTCAACCGCAGCGCGAGTTTCTTGTAGCTGTTCACGCCGCACGCGCGCAGCACCTCCTCGGGCACGACCATGCCTTTGGGGATGGCCAGGTAGATCTCCTAGTGCTGCTCCTTCTCGGCTTTCACGTACGCGTTGGGGATGTCCCCCATGCCTGGCCGGCACGCGCCAGCGCCGCGCGAACACCAGGATCACTTTGACGGTGGTCAGCTCTATGACTGCGGCGAACGTGAGGTTGTAGTCGATGCCGTACAGCTGCTCGTTGCCGCAGGCCACCAGGCGGGCCTTGAAACGCTCGATGGCGCCGTCGGCATCGGTCTTGGTCTTGAAGACCCACTTCGTGTGCAGCACGTGGCTGCCGACTGGCGGCACCTCGACCGTCCACACACCGTTTTCCTCTAACGCCTTCAGCTCTTCTACCATCGCCATGGTCCACTCGCCCTTTAGCGGGCTCTTCATGGCCTCCCAGTAGTTCTTCGGGTCGGCCCTTCGCACGCTGTTCACCACGTCGGGGGTCGCCACACCCTCGCTGTCGCCGTTGTTCGCCAGTGACGCCGCCTTCCGCGAGGCCGACCGCGTCTGGTACTTCTTGCGCGTCCAGCAGCGCTTCGCCTGGCGCTTGCCTTTGGTCTTCGCGGCCGCTGCCCCGCTCTGTGGGTCCACGCTGGTCTCTTCCTCCTTCGTCTCCTCCAAGTCCTGGAGGTGTACGCGCCTGAGCTGCTCGTTCTGGATGTCCGTGAGCGTCTCCACGTTCCGCACGTGTTGCGTCACCGCGACCACCCTGTCCTTGGGAAGGTACACTTTGTATCCCTTCATCTCGTCGCTCTTGCCGATGATCAGGGCCCGCTTGCCGCGCTCGCCCAACGACTTGTTCTTGGCGTCACGGTGTACTGTGCACGGCGACCCGAAAGCCACGATGTCGCTGATGTCGGGCGTGCGCTTGGTGAGCATCTGCAGCGGTGACTTGGCCCCTGGGTTGCCCTTGCTCGGGCTCCGGTTCAGAATGTACGCGGCGTACTCTGCGGCGTCGCCCCAGAAGCTCAGTGGCAGCCCGCACGCGAACACCATGCTCCGCACCATGTTCATGATGGTGCGGTGCATGCGCTCGGCCTTGCCGTTGCTGGCCTGGTTCCTGGGCTCGCTGATCTGGCGCGCGATGCCGGTCTGCTCGCAGAAGATGTCCAGGGGCTTGTACTCTCCTCCGCCGTCCGTGCGCAGGACGTGGATGCGGCAGTTGAACTGGCGCTCAAAGAAAGCCATGAAGTGCTTGAACTTCAGCGCCGCCACATCCTTGGTCTTGGCCAGGAAGATGCGACAGTAGTTCGTCCGGTGGTCGACGAAGTTGACCATGTAGCGGTTCCCCCGCCTGTCCCTGGGCGTTACGGGGCCCCTTCAGATCCGAGCAGATCACGCCGCCGATGACGTCGGTGGGCGAGTTGGCGCCCGTGTCCTTGCGCGACTGCACGTTCTTGGTCTGCTTGCCCTGCGCGTAGGTCAGGCAGCTGTCGCGCTTGTGGTCCGTGAGAGCGATCCCCGAGGCCGGGTCCTTCGCGATCTTCACGATGGTGTCGTAGTTTAGGTGGCCGAGTCTGCGGTGGAACTCCATAAGCGTCCCAGTCTGCACGTCTGATTCGACACCTTCCTGGGCCTCCGCCAACGCAGCCATCAGCACGTCTCCGGCGCTGCGACCGCTCTCTTGGTGTGTGGTGTGCACCACCAGCACGTTGTTGCGCCGGTGCACGTCCAACACCGCGGACCCCTTGTCTGACGTCGCCGCTATCCCCCGATGCGGGCCTCGGTACTCCATCCTGAAGCCCTTCTTCTCCAGCAAGCCGGTCTCAAATGACTTAGTATTGGCATCGGAGTACGCGGAGCACACTTTGCACAAGTATTGTCTTCGTTTGTGCTGCGTCCCTTT
>NW_003303631.1:266581-269533 GCF_000142945.1 Phytophthora infestans T30-4
TCAAACAAATCTTCGCTGGACCCTTACAGGGTGTTATCGTTATTTACGCGCTTCTCTTCTGCCATTCCTCCCTCTATGTGGTCTGGATGTTGTGCTTTGGGCTTGCCGTCTTCCAGACGTTTACAACTTTTTCCTTCTCGAAGGACGACCGGGCTTCAAGTTATCCCACCTTGTCTCTTACCTTGGCCGATCATCCACTGCCCCAGTACTCCTGTTCTACCGTCGTTCGTCTTCCTTGGCGACCTTGGCCTCCGGGGTTGTCGGAGCGGAGCTCCCGCCGACCTTGTGCGTTGTTCTTGGGCTCATAACCTGAAAGCAGGTAATGCAGTGTTGGTCAGCTTGTATATTGAGAAGTGAGAGAAGATTTCTAGCTACTCGTGGCACCTTACCTGTTCATCTCACAGCCAACCGTGCTGTCCCGGACTCACCATCCAGGTGGAGCGGCGGCCGAAAATGGTCACTGAACCGCGGTTACACGTGGGGTACATATCGGCTGCGTGTGGGTTACATGCAAGCCGCACCTGGGTTCCTGGCGCATTTCCAACAATGGCAAGAGCCCCGAGGAAAAGGAAAAGGTTTCCCAACAACTGAGTAGCGGGCTTTGCTGTACAATTAACTCGACTAACTCTGTTCAATGATTAGAATTACCCGCGAGGAACTAGATGATCGCGTACAACGAGCCCGGCGTGAGAACGCATCCCAATCCCACGAAGAGTCGCGTAAGGAAAGACATCTTCGTAACCAGAGGCTTCGTAGCGCAGAGGCCCGCTACCGCAAGGCAATCCAAGTATTGGAGCAGCTCGAGTTAGCTGAAACCCCAGCACCAACTGAATCCGGACAGATATGAGCTTCTGGTCCAGTGGTAGAGCGTGAGGAGAAAACGGAAGAAGACGATCCTGCGGAGCATCAACGACGATTCGAGGAGGAGACGCGTCGCAACAGGCAACACGATACCCACGACGTTCAGATTGGAATGTCAGGACCTACGGTCGACGATAGCGCAGCAGCTACACGTGCGCGTGATGCAGAAAAAGCCCGCGTCAGGCGAGCTGCTATGACGAGTTCACAAAAACAACGGGCACGAGAGAAAGACGCGGAGAGAAAGCGCATACGCAGAGCTAGCAGATCCGAATCCCAGGTTATTCGAGATCGGGACCGAAATGCCGAACAAGCGAGGGTCCGACGGGGTCGACTGGAGCCAGAAGGCCTCTCAGTTCATCGAGCATATAGCCGCGACGCGCAAGCCAACCACAGAGCCACAAGACCAGAGGAGGCCAGTCAAAACGCAAGGATTCGTGATGCAGTGGAACACGAAGTTCGCAGGGAAGGCATGTCAGATGAGCAGCGTCAATCCGAGCGCGATCAGAATACGGCTTCACGGAGAGACCACAGAGGGGACATGGCGGATGATCAGCGTCAAGCAGAGCGTGAGTTGAGCGCAGCCGCTCACAGAGCTGGCAGAGAAGCCATGACGGAAGAACAAAGGGAGCTGCGAAAAGAAAAAGAGCGGTTCCGCCGGCGGTCTCGGCAGTATAAAAAGGGCCTCGCCCACCACGAAAGTTTTGACCCTTCCAGAGTTTCCGGGGGCCGTCACTACTTCACGCGTTACACAGACGCCAATCGGGAGAGCGAGCGGGTTTGTCACTACTGCAACGCATGGAAGTTTCCGCAAGAGACAGATGGAGCTGCTGTCGTAACGGACTGGTGTTCGTTCCATCTTCGCGAACAGCACCTGATGCGCTTCTGACACGTTTCGAAAACCGGACCTTCATGCGGTCAATCCGGGCCTACAACAACGTATTCGCGTTTACGTCCATGGGAGCTTCGCGGTCTCGGCCTCTTAACGTTGACGAAAGCGTGACACGGAATGGTGTCTTCAACTTCCGTGTACAAGGGTCAGTGTGCCACCGTATGGGATCGTTACTACCTCCAGCATTCGGCCGCTCCATGTATGCCCAAGTTTACTTTAACGATCCAGACATGGATGCCCGTGTGAGAAGCCGTATAAACATGACCCAAGGCCTCGATCGCGCCGTTATGGAAAAGATTGACCAGATGATGGTGGCGCACAACCCGTACACACAACAATTTATCAGTGCGCGTAGGTTTTTGATAGATCGTGGTTGGGAGGCGTATGCAGCAGCTATCAGGGAGCACGAACTACGCCGAGCGGCAGGGGAAGACGTTGATGACCATGATCCGTCGTTAGCCTTGAGTAATTTTCTTCCGGAGGGGGGTCACCTTAAGCTGCGTCTACACGTCACACGGAATGCGAACCCGGGTACGCATAACACCCCAACTGCATCGGAGGTAACAGCCGTTGTGATCGATACAAACGCGGCTGAACATCGGGATATAATCCTACACACGACAGGAGGAGGTTTCAAGCGCATCTTTGAGACGAGCGTTACCTACGACCCGCTGCAGTACCCTCTACTGTTTCCGTACGGGGATAATGGCTGGACTTACGATATCCCGTACGTTGGTAATCCCGTCGATCGCCACGGTGACCCCTTAGCCATGTCCGTTCGGGAATATGAGGCGTATCTGATTTACGACCGGACGGTTAGTAATTCTCTTATCCTGCGCGGTGGGCGACTGACGCAGCAATACTGCGTTGACCAATGGGCCAAATGCGAACAAGAACGCCTGCGCTTCATCAAGAAGAACCAACTCCAGTATCGATTGGAAACCCTCCAGGGACTCATGGACGCGTTGCGCGGCGAGTCTGTTGAAATCCACAGAATGGCAGCTGACGACGAGGCGGCCATACGTAGGACTCGGCGTGGGAATTATACGGAGCAGGGGTCGGCGGAGCCAGATGCGGGTGAGCTTGGACGCAAGATCATCATACCTCCGAAGTTTACAGGTGGTCCCCGCTACATGTACCAACGCTTCTTGGATGTCATGGCTATCGTCCGTGAAACAGGAGCCCCGAACCTGTTCATTACG
>NW_003303631.1:270313-272930 GCF_000142945.1 Phytophthora infestans T30-4
CTTGGAAAAAGAATGAACCTGGGTTGCTTAATCGGGAACCAAACGGACGAACCCCTCAAGATTCGCAAACTTGATTAACCGCGGGGACACGATCCAAATGCTGACGGGAGTTTTTCCAAGCTGTGCGCGGCGTAACCCAGAAGCTACGGTCAAATCTTCCTGTACAAAGGATGGTACCGCGGGAAGTACAAGGTGACGGGAACCCAAGACGTTGGGAAACCGTATAAGAAAGTACGTTGCTTCTCTGGGGCGGCTTTGGTACACGTATCTCCGCAAGGACCCGAAACGCTTCTACTTGCGACTTCTCCTGTGTAACCGACGCTCGCCTAAGTTCCTTTGCGGATCTTCGAACGGTTGATGGGTACGGAAGATCCTACATATCAGCAAGCCGCTTTTGCGCTTGGGTATTTGGAAAATGACGACGAGTGGATACATTGCTTACGCGAAGCCGCCGAGGTCAAGATGCCGTACCAGCTACGCCAACTCTTCGGCATCATTTTGGTTTACTCGATGCCTGGTAATGCCAAAGATCTATGGGATAGGTTCAAGAAGGATATGTCAGAGGATCACGCACGAAGCATTGAGGAAAGAGACGCAGACCTGCATAATGTACGCGAAGAGGAGGTGCGTCTTCGAATGGCGGAGTACAAGGCGTTGAAGAATTTGGCTGATTACTTGGTTTCGAACCAAAAGTCCCTCGACATGTACGGCCTTCCTCTGCTAGCCGATTACGACGATGTATCCGCTCAAGTAGACGACCCGGATTCAGCGTCTGTTGATGTTGTCCAGCAAGAGATTGACGCTTACCCCCAAAACGAACTGGAGCATTTGCGGAGCGGCAGACCACTTGAACAGCAACCAGAGGGATATTTTTGACCAAATTATTGCTGCTGTGAGCAGACCGGTTGGAGGGGAGAAGCTTTTCTTTTTGGATGGTCCAGGTGGAACAGGAAAGTCGTTTCTACTCGAGCAAATACTCGCTCACGTTCGGATGCAACGTAAGGTTGCCATCGCGGTTGCATCGAGCGGGATTGCAGCCACTCTGTTAACCGGAGGTCATACCGCGCATTCGATGTTCCGGATTCCCCTCAAACTAACAGAGACATCGACGTGCAGCCTTTCATGGCAGAGCCAAAAAGCCGAATTGATTCGTAGCGCGAGTTTGATCATTTGGGACGAAGCGCCGATGATGAATCGAGCTTGCTTTGAGGCTGTTGACAGGTCGCTTCGGGATATTATGAAGAACGAGCTGGAGCCGTTCGGCGGAAAGGTAATGGTGTTCAGCGGTGATCACCGCCAGATTCTACCTGTACTGAAGGATGCTACGCGTGCGGAGACGATTCAAGCTTGCTTCAAGTCTTCACCCCTATGGGAGCATTTGCGTCAGGTGCGGTTAACCGAGAACATGCGTGTCCGCACCGCCCCAGACGCGACCAGTGCGGCTGAGTTAGCGGAATTTTCTGAATTTTTACTTCAAATTAGAGAAGGCCGGTACCCAGTCAACCATGAGATCGGTGATGGCGACATATGCCTTCCACGCGACATGTGAATCATTCCAGAGCGACGGGTACAACAAATGACCTCTGATGAAGAAGACGCGGATATAGAGCCTCCCCCAAGTTTCAGGCTACTACCTCCGGCGGACGAGGAGCACGAGCGAGACTTGGACGAAGTTGAAGAAGACCGACGAGTCCGCAACGTCAACGCACTCATAGATGCGGTGTACCCGGGCGTTGATACGGAGAATTTACCCGATGAATACGTCGTTGAGCGAGCCATACTAGCCCCCACAAATGCAAGTGTTCGGCGTATCAACGACATGGTTGCGGAACGGCTGTCGGGTGAAACGAAGGGGTATCTCTCGGTGGACAGCCTCGAAGGGGTCGCGGATGCAAATATGTTTGAGCAGGAGTTCTTGAACTCTCTTAACTTCTCTGGTATCCCTCCGCACAGGATTGTTCTGAAGATTGGAACACCTATCATCATGATTATAAACCTGAATAGCGACGCAGGACTTTGCAACGGAACGCGGCTTCGGGTTGTGTAACTGCGCGAGAGAAGCATCGAGGCCAGCATTATGTCCGCACATGGGCAGCTTTATGTGGCGTTGTCGAGAGTGACTTCGAGGAAGGCGATCAAGATTGCTGTAGATCCAGAAGCCATCGGGAACGTACACACCAACAATATTGTGTACAGAGAGATCTTTGGAACGCGGACTTGGTAGGTCACGTAGTGCAAATAATACAATTAGCTTTGATTTCGAAATGTTCTTTTTTCCGCCGCAGCGCAGCGGAGGCGGCCAGCCCACACTACACCAACCAACCATGCCCTAGCGTCCGCGGAAGGATATGTGATGTTTCCAAAAGTGATTTTAAGAAATGCTAGCAGTACACGCTCCAGAGGCGGACAGCGAGGCATAACATGAGAACACTAAGGATATTGTGTACGGTGTTGTTTTGGAGCGTAACATAAGTAGATCACAGTATACAAATATTATATGTAGCTTCGCTCTAAGTAGAAACTCTAAGTCCACCGCAGCGCAGCGGAGGTGGCCAACCCTCTCTACACCCACCAACCATGCCCTAGCGTCCGCGGAGCGGGCGCCCAGAGCGCTAGT
>NW_003303631.1:306975-309974 GCF_000142945.1 Phytophthora infestans T30-4
TCATGGATCTGTACGTGTAAAGGAAGCTCACTCGGTTGTAGGATCTGGTCAATGTATTATCCAGTTATCACTAGCAGCACTAGCAGCACTAGATTCGCAATTCCCAACCTTCTCCGCGCTCGTACGGCCAATGTAGTTCCGATTCTTGAGGGCAGGAAGGCACTTGCGTGATACTGTGCAAATTGAGGTCTGTATTGATAGTTAAGCCTATACCTGCCTGGATTTCTACCTTCTATGTCATTTACCTGTTTAATCCCTTACCAGACTCGGCTGTATGTCCTTTCTCCCCTTGACCCATCATCCCAGCTGTATTATCGTCAGATACACCGGATCCGTGGCGTAATCATTGTGGTCGCCACATTATGGGTACACTATTTTGGATCCAGGTCACCTTGATCCACCTCACCACAAGTGTACGCTCATCATGGATCTGAGCTCACCAGGCTTCCAACATTGTCTTACAACTGTCTGTGATCTCCATCGTTCCACGAAAGTTCGAGATTCGTTGCATTCACCATCCCCATATCCTGGATCCAGGTCACTCGAGTTGGGATCCTCACCCCTTGGATCTGGATTTGAAGAGTAGGATCTGAGACATATCGTGGTGGATCTTGCCTTTTCGTTTGTCGTTGATACCAGATCCACCTTCAGATGACACCTACCATCCTTCCTTCATAGGATCCCCACTTGATCCACCTGCACATGGTATATCCCATATCCACAAGGTGCAATCAGGTGAGGATGGATCCGAGTCTCCACTTGGTGGATCCTGCCTTCCCATACGTTATCCATGCCGGATCCATCGTCGACCCATACAGGATGCCACTTTACCTTGGCCAATCCACTAACAGCAGCGTGGATCCATGCCGGGCAATCCAGATCCTCCCTAACCACTTGGTGTTGTCACTAATCTGGGATAGTGACTCCTTGTCAGATCCAGTCTCTTATTTCTGAGAAAGCCCTTCACCACATACGCAATGCAGTATTTGCGCCTGAAGCAACAAAAGTTAGTTTGACCTTATGTGTGAATCCGTAGACAGGCGAGGACGTACGAGGCTGCGAGACCTGTATACGGTAATTGGCATCGAAGACGCCAGCTGTGACGGGGTCACACAGCACCTTGCGCTAGAGGAAGTGGGCTTCCGAGAGTATACAAAATCTCAGTGAACGGCAGTTCACAGGTCCCTTTATGTCTAAAGGAGCGAAGCGATCAATTTAAGGTTAAGTTGTAAACTGAATATCTTTATAGGTAGGCTAAGCTTGAGCTAAATATTCAAACAATAAGTCATTTATTGTAAAGCTATGCCATCAGCCAGTGGTTGGCCTCGGACGACCCTGGTACCATGTACCAGATATCCCGAAGTGTGACGTGTCAGACTTCATGTAACCAAGGGTACACTTGGGGATACGTAGCCTGTTACCCCCATGGATCTGCACGTGTAAAGGAAAGCTCACTAGGTTGTAGGATCTGGTCAATGTATTATCCAGTTATCACTAGCAGCACTAGCAGCACTAGATTCGGAATTCCCAACCTTCTCCGCGCTCGTACGGCCAATGTAGTTCCGATTCTTGAGGGCAGGAAGGCACTTGCGTGATACTGTGCAAATTGAGGTCTGTATTGATAGTTAAGCCTATACCTGCCTGGATTTCTACCTTCTATGTCTTTTACCTGTTTAATCCCTTACCAGACTCGGCTGTATGTCCTTTCTCCCCTTGACCCATCATCCCAGCTGTATTATCGTCAGATACACCGGATCCGTGGCGTAATCATTGTGGTCGCCACATTATGGGTACACTATTTTGGATCCAGGTCACCTTGATCCACCTCACCACAAGTGTACGCTCATCATGGATCTGAGCTCACCAGGCTTTCTACATTGTCTTACAACTGTCTGTGATCTCCATCGTTCTACGAAAGTTCGAGATTCGTTGCATTCACCATCCCCATATCCTGGATCCAGGTCACTCGAGCTGGGATCCTCACCCCTTGGATCTGGATTTGAAGAGTAGGATCTGAGACATATCGTGGTGGATCTTGTCTTTTCGTTTGTCGTTGATACCAGATCCACCTTCAGATGACACCTACCATCCTTCCTTCATAGGATCCCCACTTGATCCACCTGCACATGGTATATCCCATATCCACAAGGTGCAATCAGGTGAGGATGGATCCGAGTCTCCACTTGGTGGATCCTGCCTTCCCATACGTTATCCATGCCGGATCCATCGTCGACCCATACAGGATGCCACTTTACCTTGGCCAATCCACTAACAGCAGCGTGGATCCATGCCGGGCAATCCAGATCCTCCCTAACCACTTGGTGTTGTCACTAATCTGGGATAGTGACCCCTTGTCAGATCCAGTCTCTTATTTCTGAGAAAGCCCTTCACCACATACGCAATGCAGTATTTCTGAAGCAACAAAAGTTAGTTTGACCTTATGTGTGAATCCGTAGACAGGCGAGGACGTACGAGGCTGCGAGACCTGTATACGGTAATTGGCATCGAAGACGCCAGCTGTGACGGGGTCACACAGCACCTTGCGCTAGAGGAAGTGGGCTTCCGAGAGTATACAAAATCTCAGTGAACGGCAGTTCACAGGTCCCTTTATGCCTAAAGGAGCGAAGCGATCAATTTAAGGTTAAGTTGTAAACTGAAATATTGTGGTGTAGCGGGATCAGCAAATTCTGCGAGATTGCCGGACCCAGCTAACCAACTGCACCCAGACACCGACTAAGGGAGGGGGTCCCCGAATGATCCGTGTCCTGCTGAACTTTCTTCACCTTGTGAACCCGACAGAAAGGGTGGAATCTTGCTCTCTCGGTAACTTCGGAGGAGTTCAAAGTGGAGAGCTTTGAGCGTCTTGCCGAGACGTGGCGGATGGGATGGAAGCACACGTGAAAACTCTTCAACTCTGCGTCCGTGGAAGGTTCCCGAACCCTAAGCCGAATATCCGAGCTAAGGAAGCCCGGGACCTAGATCGTGAATCTGGCCGAAGG
>NW_003303632.1:0-3818 GCF_000142945.1 Phytophthora infestans T30-4
CCCTCTAAAGTGTTTTGCAAGCATGGGTGGGTTGGGAAATTTTCTATTTAGGGTGTGGTGATTGAGAAGTTGAAATTTTATTTCTAGGGCTTAAAAAACATGATTTAATACTACAAATCCCCTCAACTAGTTTGCATTCCATCAAAATTATTTTTAATATCCATTCCCAACGGTATTTAAAGATATTTTTCTTTTTGGAAAATCATCCTTTGTCTGCTGATTTATTTAAATGACCTTTAACCCCCGCCGATACATTTAAACGACCTTTAAATTGTAGCTGAAGCCGCTAAAACGGCAATAGCCCAGCTTGCATAGACTGTTGTGCGTCAATCGCCTGCGCACAAGCCGCCCACGAAGAAGAGATCGTCGTCTAAGTCCCCAGCTAGAAGATCTAAGTCCCCTACTAGAATGTCGACGGCCACGTCGCCAGTGCGAGCACGTGCATCCCAGTCAGGAGTGCATGAAAGTCCGAAATGTACGGGTGCTTGGGTATACTCCATCAATTTATTATTAAACTGTATGTGTAATTCTGTATATTTAACTTTACTGTGATACAGCGTTGGCAACAAGTGTATCTTCCGCAAGCGCTTCCAAAATTTCACCACCTCCAACACTTGCGGCACCAAGTATGTTGTCACCAGAAGGTATGCTACGAGGAATATTTTACCTTCTGTCTATTCATGCTAATCTCTATGCATCATATTTGCTGTGCTGAAATATGTAGAACCCGATAGAAACCAGACCTCGTCTTCTCATACAAGTGGAGAAGAACCTGCGCCGAGTTATAAGAAGAAACAAAGTCGGGCGATGTCAGGTGATGATGGACCAGAGCAATCGAATTCATCAAGAGTTGAGGGAGGGAGCAGCACCAGGCACGCCGCTAATGACCGTACGTCGTTTTTATGCTGTATATGATGCCTACATGTTACACCTAACCTGTATTGTAGCGGGGTTACACGGTGTGGAACACACAGGGGTACGAAGTACCCGGAGAGTTAACAAACTCTCAGTACAGAAGTTGTAGAGTTAACAAGGTGAATCATCTCTTCGAGATGGACCGATGGGCGGTGAACGTGAGCGTTCGCGTCGTGGACGCCGGCGTCGTATGGACGCAGACGCCGTTTCGGCAAGTGCTGACTCTCCCCGCGAGAGCCCAGCTGAGGCAATGTCTCTTCCTGCTCTGCTCGATGAGCATGGTGAGCTCCACTTTCACGTGGAACACCTTGTGGCGTGGCGTAGACGCCAGGGTCGTACCCAGTACTTTGTGAAGTGGAGGGTTATCCTCACTCACAGACTTCATGGGAGCTTGAGATTATCCTCCGGCAAGATTGCCCTGACGTCGTTGACGCTTACGACCGGGCACATCATGTGCCGAAGCCCTACTATGGCGTGCAACAGCGTCACCAGGCGCTGGGCGCCTCCCACTAGAGTGGGGAGCGATCAGGTCAGCAGTTGAGCTCAGGCTCTGACCAGTGGCTGCAGCAGCGAGCTCGTACGTATGAGCGGTGCTCGCAGCGGGAGCAGGCGGTGGAGACACCTCGTGGTGTTAGGAACAGGGTCCCGAAGGAAGCATGTGCTTCGTGTTGTGCTGAACAAGGTTCAGGCACAAGCGTCTCCATAGACGCATAGTTGTTTTGAAACAACTTGCTCGATGAGCATGATTCAAATGTGGATGCGCTGTAACAGCGAAAGTAATGTCCCGGACGAGGATCGAACACTGGCCTTTGGTTTGACAGGCCGGAGCTCTACCATTGAGCTATAAGGGCGATGCCCGTACGTCAGTCCGAGAACGGACTACTCATGGTATGAGAGAGCTGCGCCCGGGTGGATTTGAACCACCGACCTGTGGCTTCAAAGCCAGCGCTCGACCACTGAGCTGAAAGGGCGTTGCCCTTAAGCTTGTCCATTCAAGGACAACAGTTCATGAAACTAGAGGGCTGTGCCCAGGTGGGTTCTAACCACCGACCTGTGGCTTCCAAAGCCCACGCTCGACCACTGAGCTAAAATGCTAATTGCTCTTAAGCTTGTCCAAGCGTGGACAATCGCTCATGGAACGACAGGGGCTGTGCCCTGGTGAGTTCGAACCACCGACCTGTGGCTCTCAAAGCCAACGCTCAGCCATTGAGCTAAAAGGGTGTTGCCCTTAAGCTTGTCCAAGCGTGAACAATCGTTGATGGAACGAGAGTGATGTGCCCTAGTGGGTTCGAGCCACCGACCTATCGCTTGTGAAGCGAGTGTTCAACCGCTGAGCTCTGGTCGACGACTCGAATGAGTCAAGAGCAGTGCTTTAAGCGGTTTGCAGCTCTTGGAGTAGGTGCGGAGCGCGAGCGTAGGTCTGAGACCGCTTGAGAGCCAGATGCGCGATTGTCCAAGCGTGGACAATTGTTCATGGAACGACAGGGCTGTGCCCTGGTGGGTTCGAACCACCGACCTGTGGCTCTCAAAGCCAACGCTCAGGCATTGAGCTAAAAGGGTGTTGCCCTTAAGCTTGTCCAAGCGTGAACAATCGTTCATGGAGCGAGAGGGCTGTGCCCTAGTGGGTTCGAGCCACCGACCTATCGCTTGTGAAGCGAGTGTTCAACCGCTGAGCTCTGGTCGACGACTCGAATGAGTCAAGAGCAGTGCTCTAAGCGGTTTGCAGCTCTTGGAGTAGGCGCAAAGCGCGAGCGTAGGTTTGAGACCGCTTGAGAGCAAGATGCGCGCTGCGCTTGGAGCATTGGGCCGTGGGCCGACGACGAGAAGTTGGGCATCAACGATGCGTAGGCGTTTGTGAGCTCACGGAGCTGTACGACGCTGGTGTGAGGTGTAGTAACCTCCGCCGTCTTAACAAGACGTGACCTCGCTGAGGAAAGTTTCGAGAACGGAATGTTCTCATCTTAGTGGGGGAGAGTGTAACGGGGTTACATGGTGTGGAACACACAGGGGTACGAAGTACCCGGAGAGTAAACAAACTCTCAGTACATAAGTTGGAGAGCTAACAAGGTATCTCAGTACATTGGCTGAAAGCCACACGTTATGCATTTGATTAGGTTTAACTATGCTAGATAGTTAAAGAGATACATTTACCCCTAGGCGGCTTGGCCGCAATAATAGTAAATAAAACACTTCTGGTTTTGAAGCATAAAAGTTAAGGTGTTAACTTTGAGCCCTGGTCTTGGGCTGTAAGTGTCCTTTGGATAAGGAACTTAGTATTAGTGACTCTTTGAGTCGAACGTCTTCCTCTGACGCTAAAGCTACGGCAGCCCCGCTGCATTAACCGAATTTACTACTTGGTCGGTTACACCCTAGAGGTTCTCAACTCTCAAGATCCCGTCACAGGAGGCGGCAAGTACGACGCAAAAGAACTACAAAGGCAAGGGAACACACCCGCAAGGCAACCCTACGGCCAGATCCACGATCTAGGCCCCGGATCCATAAGCTCGAGTATTCGCTTAGGATTCGGAACACTCCACGGACGCAGAGTGAAGATTTTCCACTGCTGCTCCACCCCATCCCCACGTCTCGCCAAGACACTCAAGCTTCACCACTTGAACTCTTCGGAAGTTACCGAGAGAGCAAGATCCCGCCCTACCGACGGGTACACAAGGTGAGGAAAGTTCAGCAGAACACGGATCATCGGGGGACCCCCTCCGTTAGTCGGTGTCTGGGCGCAGTTGGTAAGTTGGATCTGGCAATCTCGCAGATTTTGCTGATCCCGCTACACCACAAGTACACGTCACTCAATTCACCCGATGTCGTTGGATCCCAATACACTTCGGTCGTCGTATTTACTATCGCTAAACTTTTCTGGGATCTCCTAACCGATTTATGCTGAGGTT
>NW_003303632.1:3918-6274 GCF_000142945.1 Phytophthora infestans T30-4
TCGCGAATTTGCCCCGGCGCAGCAGGACGCTGCTTACTAAGCTTATGTCCTTGCTTGGCCCGGAGGGGCGTGGCTCATCCTTGCATCGCAAGGTCCTGAGGCGGTCACCGCCAGGCTGTAATCGTTCTCCCGCTACGAGAACGCGCTCTTGGAGCATGTCCAAGAGAAGATGAGGTCCCGCAACGGCGGCAGCGTCGATGACGCGTGAATAGTCTATGAGACTGAAACCGCTCATGGTGAGCGTAAAAACCTTCGAGGGGAAGGATGGAGAGAATCTCCTTCTCTGGACCCGGGAGGTCGAGATGGCCATGGGATTGGCCCTGCTCCAGTCTGAGCATCAGCGCGTGGCGCTGGCTATCTCCAGGCTTGGAGGTCGCGCTCGCGAATGGGCACTAGCGTGCGGCACGTCTGTTGACGCTGCATTTCTCACTTGGGATCAGCTGAAGCAACAGCTTTCGCGCGTGTTCGCGCCGCCCAATCAGGCGTACCGTATCCGGTCGAAGTTCCTTGCTACCCGCCAGGGTAAAAAGGGTTTATTGGACTACGTCCAAGAGTTGAGACCTCTTATCGCCGGAATGGCGGCGAACTCTCTTCCTGAACTGGTCAGCGTGGCCGTGTTCATGGAGGGACTTCGTGTGAGCGCAGCTCGAACGGAAGTGTTCCGTGTACACCCTAACTCTTTCGAAGAGGCGGTGGATGTGGCATTGAATGCCGAGCACAACTTCAGGTCGCGCCGACCTGGTTGGAGCGCTGGTAGCGCAAACTCTTCGAGCAGTCCAGAGCGGATGGATCTCACCTATGCTGAAGATGAAGAAGCGGAGCTTCTCGCTGCGGAGCAGCGCGCCGGCATCCGCCGATGCTTTGTGTGCAATAGCACTAAGCACTTGAGGGCATATTGTCCTCTGCGTAAGAAGCGCGAGGCTCCGGCGAGCCAAACCTCCGGGTCATCGCCGGAAAACGGCAGCTCCCAGTAGGCGCGGGGCGGCCTACTGGGGAAGAACTGAGTTCTGTTGTGCCTCGAAGAGAGGGCAACGAGGCTCAGCCCCGAAGAGAGCTGATCTCTCTTACGAAAAGAGTGTGTGCAAGCCGGGTTTGCTGGTCGTTCAAGGGAACGTGAAGAGCTTTACAAAGCCATGGAGAGTCTTAATTGACTCGGGAGCCTCGGGCAACTTCGCCCGTCGCCCCACCCTGGAAGGGAGTCAGCTGTATGCTGAGGCACTAGAAGTGCTAGCGAGAGATACGATTTCTGTCCGTCTCGCGACGGGGGCACTGGTAACTGTGTCGAAGGTCTCTGTCGACCTTGGAGTGAAGTTTGAGAACTTCGATAGCGTGGAACGCTGTTTGGTCTTAGACCTGGATGCGAGGTATGACCTCATCCTTGGCATGGCATGGCTGGAACGTCATGAGCCATGGATCGACTGGAAGTCGAAAACGCTGGGTGCGTCGCACCCTGCTCCTAGTGGAGCTTTGGTGAGTCATGAACCCACCTCTGCTAGGAAGCAGAAGCGCTTTTGGCGCGAGCACGAGGCCGAGGCGGCCGTAGTGCTGGACATTGATATGTCCGAAATTGTTAGCAACGAGGTTGCTGTTTGCCCTGAGGGCGTACGTGGTGCGGCACGTTATCCGCGGAGCGGTGCAGGTCAGGTCAATGACCAACTGCTGGGTCCTGGTGAGGACAAGCGCGGAGTGGCGCGTAATCCACTGAGTGGTACGAATCTGGTCGATGACCTACCGCTGCGTGACCCGAGGGTCGCGGTCGACTGCGAGTCGAGGCATCATGGGCGTGGCCCAGGAGATGCAGGTGAAGTGACACCTAGTTCACTGTGTGAAGGTCAAGAACCTCTTGGCTTTCAGCCGAGTGTCTTGCGAGACACTGTATCCTCTTCGAGGAGTGATGGTGCTGCTGCACCCGGTGGTGGTGACGGAGATGTCGCCACACCGCCCTCATCCGGCCGGGCTCGGTCGCGGAGGGAGAGGAGAAGAAGACGTAGGGCGTCTGTGACGTCTTCGACGTCGGACGATGCGTCCAACGTGACGAGCGGTGATGCTCCACGTGATTGCTGTGAACAGCTGTATACACTCGTGAACGGAGTGACGGGGGAGGTAGAAGGCGATATCAGCCTTGATACTCTGCCCGCTGCAGATGCTCTGCTAGAGCTGGACGAGATGTCCATTGCCGAGTTCGGCGAAGCCTTAAAGGCACCGAGGTGGTCTTGCTGGGACCTGAGGAGGAGTTGAACTCCTCATCCGTCGTGGACGACGCGGTCCTAGAGGACACCAAGAAGGCGCTGAGCGCAAGAAGTGGATCGGCGATCCTCAAAGATCCTTCGGATCCCTTCTACCCGGTGGTGAAGGA
>NW_003303632.1:8583-11935 GCF_000142945.1 Phytophthora infestans T30-4
GGCGCATTTAGGATCATGTTACCACATCGTTGATTCTAACACCCCCGGAGCCCCTGGTCAAATGGTCTGTCTTTAACCAAATAAATCTTTCCCCTGACTTCTCGGATGCCGATCTCCATTAGATAATGTTCCTATACATAAATCCAGGTATAACTTTTTGCTTATGTTGGACCTCCGGCATATCTTAACATGCCCAAAAAAAGATACACCCGTTATGTTGAGAGGTCCAGCATGCGGGAACTAAGGGGTTAAATAATGCAGTGCACGCCTCGACAGGCTACACTTCGTTCTATGTGAACGGCTTAGTTAACCCTCGCGTCCCACTGACGCCGCCACGCAGTGGCTCAGGGCTTGATGGGGGAGGGATAGCCGAGCGGCTAGCTGATGTCAGCCCTGTTGCGGTTCGCAAGCAAGTCGATGACTTTGTCTCCTTGAGACTGAGCGTAATGCGTCAAGTACGCGACGCTATGGCTGAAAGCCAAGACATGCAGAAGGAACATGCAGATGCCAAGGGCAGAAGCAATGTTAAGAGGTTTGAGGTCGGTGACCAAGTTTTATTAAACGCTAAAAACCTACCTACTCATGCAGTGTCTGCAGTCTTCAAGACGAAGTTGATACCTCGGTTCATAGGACCGTTCAAGGTCGTGGCCAGGAAGGGCCTAGCGTATACGCTCAACCTTCCGAAGAAGATGCGCACGCATCCGGTCTTCTATGTTGGCTTGCTTAAGCCATACCAAGACCCTGCTCAGGTGAGCGCGGAGGCGTTGGCACCAACGGTGGCTGGGCCACGGACAGCTGCAGGGCAGCAGGTGGGAGAGCCACGGGAGGCTGAACGACAGCAAGTGGTGGATTCACAGATGGCTGATCAACAGCATGTGGTAGAGCCACAGGTCGCGGAGCGAAGTGCTCGAGATGCAGGAGCAAGGCAAGCTGAACGTTCAGCCGAGCGACTGGACGCTCAAGGTCCGAGACCTGGTTGTGAGTCAACAGTGGTGGCTCTAACCTATCCACAAGGTGGATCATCTCTTCGAGATCGACCGATGGGCGGTGAACGTGAACGTTCGCGTCGTGGACGCCGGCGTCGTATGGACGCAGATGCCGTTTCGGCAAGTGCTGACTCTTTCCGCGAGAGCCCAGCTGAGGCAAGGCCTCCTCCTGCTCTGCTCAATGAGCATGGTGAGCTCCACTTTCACGTGGAACGCCTTGTGGCGTGGCGTAGACACCAGGGTCGTACCCAGTACTTGGTGAAGTGGAGGGGTTATCCTCACTCACAGAACTCATGGGAGTTTGAGGTTATCCTCCGGCAAGATTGCCCTGACGTCGTTGACGCTTACGACCGGGCACATCATGTGCCGAAGCGCCACCATGGCGTGCGACAGCGTCGCCAGGCGCTGGGCGCCTCCCACTAGCGTGGGGAGCGACCAGGTCAGTAGTTGAGCTCAGGCTCTGACCAGTGGCTGCAGCAGCCAGCTCGTACGTATAAGCGGTGCTCGCAGCGGGAGCAGGAGGTGGAGAGACCTCGTAGTGTTAGGGACATGGTCCTGAAGGAAGCAGGTGCTTCGTGTTGTGCTGAACAAGGTTCAGGCACAAGCGTCTCGATAGACGCATAGTTGTTTTGAAACAACTTGCTCGATGAGCATGATCCAAATGTGGATGCGCTGTAACAGCGAAAGTGGTGTCCCGCACGGGAATCGAACCACTGGCCTTTGGCTTGACAGGCGGAGCTCTACCATTGAGCTACAAGGGCGATGCCCGTACGTCAGTCCGAGAACGGACTACTCATGGTATGAGAGGGCTGCGCCCGGGTGGATTTGAACCACCGACCTGTGGCTTTCAAAGCCAGCGCTCGACCACTGAGCTGAAAGGGCGTTGCCCTTAAGCTTGTCCATTCAAGGACAACAGTTCATGGAACATGAGGGCTGTGCCCTGGCGGGTTCGAACCACCGACCTGTGGCTTCCAAAGCCAACGCTCGACCACTGAGCTAAAAGCGGATTGCTCTTAAGCTTGTCCAAGCGTGAACAATCGTTCATGGAACGAGAGGGCTGTGCCCTAGTGGGTTTGAACCACCGACCTTTGGCTCTCAAAGCCAACGCTCAACCATTGAGCTAAAAGGGTGTTGCCTTTAAGCTTGTCCAAGCGTGAACAATCGTTCATGGAACGAGAGGGCTGTGCCCTAGTGGGTTCGAACCACCGACCTGTCGCTTGTGAAGCGAGTGTTCAACCGCTGAGCTGTTGTCGACGACTCGAATGAGTCAAGAGCATTGCTCTAAGCGGTTTGCAGCTCTTGGAGTAGGCGCGGAGCGCGGGCGTAGGTCTGAGACCGCTTGAGAGCAAGATGCGCGCTGCGCTTGGAGCATTGGGCCGTGGGACGACGACGAGAAGTTGGGCATCAACGATGCGTAGGCGTTTGTGAGCTCACGGAGCTGTACGACGCTGGTGTGAGGTGTAGTAACCTCCGCCGTCTTAACAAGACGTGACCTCGCTGAGGAAAGTTTCGAGAACGGAATGTTCTCATCTTAGTGGGGGAGAGTGTAACGGGGTTACATGGTGTGGAACACACAGGGGTACGAAGTACCCGGAGAGTAAACAAACTCTCAGTACATAAGTTGGAGAGTTAACAAGGTATCTCAGTACGTTGGCTGAAAGCCACACGTTATGCATTTGATTAGGTTTAACTATGCTAGATAGTTAAAGAGATACATTTACCCCTAGGCGGCTTGGCCGCAATAATAGTACATAAAACACTTCTGGTTTTAAAGCACCAAAGTTGAGGTATTAGCTTTGAGCCCTGGTCTTGGGCCGCGGAGTGTCCTTTGGCCTTGGTTTTTGCTAAGTCGGGGATGCTTTACAAAATCCGCGGCGATTCGTCAGAATTGTCCCAATTGTATAGAATCCCATGATCAACAGTTGTACCGCCAGAACGATAGAGGTATAGAACCTATCAGCCACCACGAATCCCATCGTCTTGTCAGCAGGTCTGTCTCCAAAAACAGCTCGCAAATGCCTCACAACCGCCGCAGGGACCGACTTCGTATTCACAACTCCCGATTCTGCGATGTGTTACTTTTGCCCGCAGTAAGCTTCGAAGCTATCAAACATGAAGCTGTATATACAGAGTAAATAACCCAGCTAATACAGCAAAGACATTTACGGTCTTACCGAATGCAGTAAGCAGAACGCGCGCAGCAAAGCATAAAGAGCTTCGTGTTCGGCTTATCTTTATATACATTCGGGTACTGTTGTAGGACGATCTGGCAGGGAGCATCACTTCATCAAAAGATAACTCAGCACGAGGGATGTATGAATTCATAAATGTCTGCTGCAAAACGCTCACTACAGATCGGATTTTCA
>NW_003303632.1:12817-17350 GCF_000142945.1 Phytophthora infestans T30-4
TTCTACTTCAAAACAGTTTTATAGTCATTGTTGCTTGCCATGTTGTTTTTTTAGAAGATTACGAATAATTTATTCTAAAAAGAAATACTACCTCTGGCACATTTCATTATAAGCTGCAAGGAGATTTAGCGTACACTAGGAGAGTGCTTGTTTTCGAGGGATATACGTAATATTCTGTACTTAATAGTTTCTGCCAGCTACAATGACTTTCCTAACTGTTTTGTCGTCATAATCTTGCTCGATTATCGGATACGGCGGTAAGTTGCTGATTGAGACGGGCACTCGGGGAGGTTTCATACGACGCCGCTTCACTTCCTTTTTCGCCACCTCGAGTGCGAACTCGAGAATGATGAGTCGCTCCCGCTGGACGAGATCTCACTTCCCTTCAGCGGGAGCCCCTGCTCAACCGCGGTAGTGTTCAGTGGGAGCGCCAACTGCGCGGCCATCGGCTTAATTAACAGGAGCCCCTGCTCGACCGCCATCTCGTTAGTCTGCGAGAGCCCCTGCTCGACCGCCATCTCATTCGTCTGCGGGGGCCCCTGCTCGACCGCCATCTCATTCGTCTGCGGGAGCCCCTGCTCGACCGCCAGTTGGTCTTCATCCCCGCGTCGCTGCGGGGATTTGTCAGCTAACAGCTCTGCGCAAGCCGTGCAGAGAGGGCCATCGCTCACTCTGTGCACAACGTGCGTCGTGGATGACTGGTCCACGACGGTGACGTGGGGCCAATCCTTCTGGGCGACCAGGAGGTGCGTGAACACCTCGCTCACATCATAATCACTGCGCCGCTTGACCGATCGGGCCAACCAGTCAATCTCTGGTTGATAGCGCGTCAACCACGGCATACCCAGGATGCAGTCAAAGGCGTAGTTCATCTCAATGACGAGAAAGCCGTCGTTGCGTCGGAAACCGTCGAACGTCTACGGAAGTGCAATCTCGCGCCGCGCAACGCGGCGTGATTTTCCATCGGCCAACTTGACAGCGACCTCCTCTGTACCTTTGCGGACAGTGATGTCCGACGGGAGTACCGACAAGCACGACGCGCGGAAGAAGTTGCTGGTCGCTCCTGAATCAAGGAGTGCTCGCAGTGGTCGCTGGGCACCAGCGACGGGGAAGACTGACAATGATCAATCTTGAATCGCTCGGCGTGGGGGTGTCATGAAAGTGTGCATGCAGCACAGGAGGGCTAGGAGGTTGGGTTACCACCGGGGGACCAGGACCTCCATTCCAGCCAGTAGGGCGCCCCGCACCTACTGACCCCTGACCGTTTTTTTTTGGGTTGGGTCCAAAATCTCCGGGGTTCGCGCATCGCAAATGTGTAAGACACTGTTAGCTGGCGCGCGGTACTCTGCCGCGCGATGACCGACCTTCCGGCAGCGGAAGCAGGTGAGAGAACGACTGTTCCGAGCACCTCACCGACGCGCTACATGACGCTGGCGATCGCTCGTCGTATCGATAGCGTCGATGTCCATGGGCTCGAGCGCAGAATCCCGAGCTGAAGCAGGTAGCGCGTGAGCGTATGACGCCGCAACCACGTAGTCCTCGCGTAGGGCGAGGGCGAATGCCTCTTCGAGCGTAGAGGGGTCCGATCTTGTAAGGAAGTAGCGCGTCATGCCTTCGCACATACCGAACACGAACACATGAACCTGAGAGGCCATATCGATCAGCTTAGACACGATACACGACGCGAGGTGGCGTGTCTATTGGACGTAGTCGCGCATAGTCATCGTGCCTTGCCGAAGGGCGAAGAGGGCTGTCCGAATTCGGGATTCATCTTGCGGCGGCTCGAAGGTCAAGGGTATCCAGAGTGGGGGACGGGTTGGGGTCGACGACCAACTTGCTGAGGGCCTATTACTTAGATTTATCCAGACAGCCGCGAGGGGGGGAAGTGGACCTTCGCGGAAGGCGCCTCGATCAACCTCTAGGCGATGGCGGTGTCGATCTCTCGAAACCAGCGATTCAGCGGAAGTCGATCTTCTCCGGCACCGGAGTAGGTGGACGTCTCTAGCTTCACGACGTCATCTGTGGAGATACGCGAGGGAGTTGACACTCGCCGATTCGCATCGGTGAGCTCGCGTTCCATTAATCCTTGTGCCGCAACGCGCTGCTCGTCGGGTGTCGCTGAGCGCAGCAGCGACGTGACGACGGCTTCTCCGGACACCGCCGCGAGGCGGTGGAGAGCTTCCCACTCGATCCGAGTGAGATGGGGGAAAGCAGCGTGGTCGAGGTCTTGGCTCATGTCGAACTTGGTCGTTACGCATGTCGATGCCGAGCCCGTGAGTTCTGACCAGCCAAAAAAACGGTCAGGGTCAGTAGGTGCGGGGCGCCCTACTGGCTGTAATGGAGGTCCTGGTCCCCCGGTGGCAACCCAACCTCCTAGCCCTCCTGTGCTGCATGCACACTTTCATGACACCATCACGCCGAGCGATTCAAGATTGATCATTGTCAGTCTTCACGTCGCTGGTGCCCGGCGACCACTGCGAGTACTCCTTGATTCAGGAGTGACCAGCAACTTCTTCCGCGCGTCGTGCTTGTCGGTACTCCCGTCGAACATCACTGTCCGCAAAGGTACAGAGGAGGTCGCTGTCAAGTTGGCCGATGGGAAATCACGCCGCGTTGCGCGGCGCGAGATTGCACTTCCGTAGACGTTCGACGGTTTCCGACGCAACGACGGCTTTCTCGTCATTGAGATGAATTACGCGTTCGACTGTATCCTGGGTATGCCGGGGTTGACGCGCTATCAACCTGAGATTGACTGGTTGGCCCGGTCGGTCAAGCGTCGCAGTGATTATGATGTGAGCGAGGTGTTCACGCACCTCCTGGTCGACCAGAAGGATCGGCCTCACGTCACCGTCGTGGACCGGTCATCCACGACGCACGCTGTGCACAGAGTGAGCGATGGCCCTCTATGCACGGCTTGCGCAGTGCTGTTAGCTGACGAATCCCCGCAGCGACGCGGGGATGAAGACCAACTGGCGGTCGAGCAGGGGCTCCCGCACATGTACGAGACGGCGGTCGAGCAGGCGCTCCCGCAGACGAATGAGATGGCGGTCGAGCAGGGGCTCTCGCAGACGAACAAAATGGCGGTCGAGCAGGGGCTCCTGTTAATTAAGCCGATGGCCGCGCAGTTGGCGCTCCCACTGAACACTACCGCGGTCGAGCAGGGGCTTCCGCTGAAGGGAAGTGAGATCTCGTCCAGCGGGAGCGACTCATCATTCTCGAGTTCGCACTCAGGTGGCGAAAAAGGAAGTGAAGCGGCGTCGGCTGAAACCTCGCCGAGAGCCCGTACCAAGTGACAGCTCACCGACGGAGTCGGTCTGCGTGCTTGAGTATGTGGAAGGTTCTTCCGGTCGCCGACGAACGCTCGAGCTTGCAACCGCACCTCGAGAGACGCAGTCGATCACTCGACATCCAGGTCTCTCCTAGAAGAACTTCCTTCGTGGCCTCAAGGACGATGAAATCGAACAGGTCTGCCTGGCCACCGACGCCGATTCGGCGTCGCTCGAAGTGAATGCTGTCAGTGACGACGACACTTCCTCGCGCCCAAAGAGCGCCGAGCCGAAGTCGGTCCGCGAGGAGCGCTTCGCAGCGCAATATAAGGAAGCGCTACGCGAATCCGGCAATCCAGTCTTCGAGGCCGTCCGCAAATATGAAGATGTCTTTCCGGATAAGATCCCAGCTGAGTTACCAGCTAACCGAGGAGTTCGCGACGAGATCGATCTCGTGCCTGGATCAAAGTATTGTGTGACGCGGCAGTAGCCGCTCCCGCGATATCAGGTCCAAGCTATCGATGACTTCTTCGAGAGCCGCCGCAAGGCGGGTCATGTGCGCGAGAGCACATCCCCGCACTCCAGTCCGACCTTCTGTGTGAAGAAAGCCACGCGTGGATGGCGCATCGTCCATGCCTTCAATAAGCTGAACGACGCTACAATCCCTGCCCAGACGCCGATTCCTCGGAAGGGCATGGTGCTCGACGCAATGTCGGGTAGTGAGGTCTTCAGCGCCATCGATTTGACCGATGGGTTCTACCAAATCCTCATGCGGCTGAGCGACATACCGCTCACAGCGTTTAGCACTCCCAGTGGTAGCTCTGGGAGTTGCTTGTTATGCCACAAGGCTTGAAGAATGCATTCGCTACGCTCTATCGCATGACATTCCATGTGCTGTGCCCGCTCCGCGATCTCGTACCGAGTTATTATGACAACTTCTTCATACACAGTCGCGCTGAGGGAGGCCTCAGCGTGCTCGAATTCCACTTGAAGCATCTGCCTCTTGCACACATTTTATTACTGTACTACATTTATCTTGTCACGTTGAGGCTTCGAGTTGCTTTCACAAGTTGCCGATGACGTTGCTGCAATGTGAGGAAACGATTGCGTCGCATTTCGGCGGCAACAAGTTCCAGTCGAGTTTCCAGTCGCTGGTGCGCAACTTCAGGGCTCGTCCGGAAGTTTTTCCAGCGTTGCAAAGCCATAAGCTGTTTGCCGTATCGCCAGTGAAGCAACACGCTGCTTGGCAACAGCGGTAGGGTTTTGG
>NW_003303632.1:18656-21705 GCF_000142945.1 Phytophthora infestans T30-4
TAGGGGTAAATGTATCTGTTTAACTATCTAGCATAGTTAAACCTAATCAAATGCATAACGTGTGGCTTTCAGCCAACGTACTGAGAGACCTTGTTAACTCTCCAACTTATGTACTGAGAGTTTGTTAGCTCTCCGGGTACTTCGTACCCCTGTGTGCTCCACACCATGTAACCCCGTTACACTCTCCCCCACTAATATGAGAACATTCCGTTCTCGAAACTTTCCTCAGCGAGGTCACGTCTTGTTAAGACGGCGGAGGTTACTACACCTCACACCAGCGTTGTACAGCTTCGTGAGCTCACAAACGCCTACGCATCGTTGATGCCCAACTTCTCGTCGTCGGCCCACGGCCCAATGTTCCAAGCGCAGCGCGCATCTTGCTCTCAAGCGGTATCAGACCTACGCTCGCGCTCCGCGCCTACTCCAAGAGTTGCAAACTGCTTAGAGCAGTGCTCTTGACTCATTCGAGTCGTCGACAACAGCTCAGCGGTTGAAATCTCGCTTCACAAGCGATAGGTCGGTGGTTCGAACCCACCAGGGCACAGCCCTCTCGTTCCATGAACGATTGTTCACGCTTGGACAAGCTTAAGGGCAACACCCTTTTAACTCAATGGTTGAGCGTTGGCTTTGAGAGCCACAGGTCGGTGGCTCGAACCCACCAGGGCACAGCCCTCTCGTTCCATGAACAATTGTCCACGCTTGGACAAGCTCAAAGGCAATCCCCTTTTAGCTCAGTGGTCGAGCGTTGGCTTTGGAAGCCACAGGTCGGTGGTTCGAACCCACCAGGGCACAGCCCTCTCGTTCCATGAACTGTTGTCCTTGAATTTACCATGGTGCGTCCTTCTTAAGGAGATCTGATAATGGCCGAGCCATCTCCGCGTAGTTTGCGCTGTACTTGTGCAAGTAATTGGCTAAGCCTAGCCACTTGCGTAAGTCCTTCTGGTTCTTGGGAACCGGCCAGTCCACGATGGCCTTGACTTTGGCAGGATCAGCCCTTAAGCCTCGCTTCCCAATGAAGCACCCGAGGAAAGGTATTTCCTCCGCGCCAAAGACGCACTTGTCCAAGTTGGCATACAACTTATTAGTGCGCATGCACTCGAGCACCGCTCGCAAGTGGTCAATGTGGTTTCCCACGTCTGACTTTCCGTGCTCAGCACGACTATGGACGAATATATCGTCAAAGTACGTTTGAGCGTACGCCCGGTGGGGCCTAAACAACTGCGTCACAAGACGATTGAACGTTGCTGGTGCGTTCGACAGCCCCTGGGGCATCACCAGCCACTCCCAGAGCATACCGCTCGGAGTACTCACCGCTGTCAGCGGAATGTCGCTCGCTCTCATGAGCAATTGGTAGTAGCCATCGACCAAGTCGAGCGCGCTGTACAACGTACAGCCTACCATGTTGTTCTGCAGAACATCCTTGCGAGGAATCGGCGTTTGCGCCGGGATAGTGGCCGCATTTAGCTTGTTAAAAGCATGAACAATGCGCCACTTGCCGTTCGGCTTTCTGACACAGAACGTGGGTGTCGAGTGCGGAGACTTACTCTCACGCACCATCCCTGCCTCGTGCTTCGCACGGAAAAACGCGTCAATGACATCACACTGCTCTCTCGGCAAAGGCCATTGCCTTCTTACGCAGTATTTGGTTCCAGGAACCAGGTCAATCTCATGACACACGCCTCGATCCGGAGGCAGGCCCGTCGGTGGGTCTTTCGAGACAACGTCTCCATACTCCTTCACCACCGGGTAGAAGGGATCCGAAGGATCTTTGAGGATCGCCGATCCACTTCTTGCGCTCAGCGCCTTCTTGGTGTCATCTAGGACCGCGTCGTCCACGACGGATGAGGAGTTCAACTCCTCCTCAGGTCCCAGCAAGACCACCTCGGCTAGCTCGCCTGCCTTTAAGGCTTCGCCAAACTCGGCAATGGACATCTCGTCCAGCTCTAGCAGAGCATCTGCAGCGGGCAGAGTATCAAGGCTGATATCGCCTTCTACCTCCCCCGTCACTCCGTTCACGAGTGTATACAGCTGTTCACAGCAATCACGTGGAGCATCACCGCTCGTCACGTTGGACACATCGTCCGACGTCGAAGACGTCACAGACGCCCTGCGTCTTCTTCTCCTCTCCCTCCGCGACCGAGCCCGGCCGGATGAGGGCGGTGTGGCGACATCTCCGTCACTACCACCGGGTGCAGCAGCACCATCACTCCTCGAAGAGGATACAGTGTCTCGCAAGACACTCGGCTGAAAGCCAAGAGGTTCTTGACCTTCACACAGTGAACTAGGTGTCACTTCACCTGCATCTCCTGGGCCACGTCCATGATGCCTCGACTCGCAGTCGACCGCGACCCTAGGGTCACGCAGCGGTAGGTCATCGACCAGATTCATACCACTCAGTGGATTACGCGCCACTCCGCGCTCGTCCTCACCAGGACCCAGCAGTTGGTCATTGACCTGACCTGCACCGCTCCGCGGATAACGTGCCGCACCACGTACGCCCTCAGGGCAAACAGCAACCTCGTTGCTAACAATTTCGGACATACCAATGTCCAGCACTACGGCCGCCTCGGCCTCGTGCTCGCGCCAAAAGCGCTTCTGCTTCCTAGCAGAGGTGGGTTCATGACTCACCAAAGCTCCACTAGGAGCAGGGTGCGACGCACCCAGCGTTTTCGACTTCCAGTCGATCCATGGCTCATGACGTTCCAGCCATGCCATGCCAAGGATGAGGTCATACCTCGCATCCAGGTCTAAGACCAAACAGCGTTCCACGCTATCGAAGTTCTCAAACTTCACTCCAAGGTCGACAGAGACCTTCGACACAGTTACCAGTGTCCCCGTCGCGAGACGGACAGAGATCGTATCTCTCGGTTGGGCACTTCCAGTGCCTCAGCATACAGCTGACTCCTTTCCAGGGTGGGAGCGACGGGGCGTAGTTGCCCGAGGCTTCCGAGTTCAATTAAGACTCCTCAATGGGCTTTGGCAAAGCCCTTTCCGTTTCGCTTGGAAACGGACAAGCCAGCCCCGTGCTTGGTTAACAACTTCTTTCTCC
>NW_003303632.1:21805-23052 GCF_000142945.1 Phytophthora infestans T30-4
CCCACTTGGGGTTGCACGTTTCAGTCAGGAAGACGTCGGGCCGTCCATACTCCCGAACAATTGCCATTAAATCTTGATACGACTTGTACATGGACCGCGGGCCTACCCCAGGTGCGAAGCCGGTAGTATGATACGCTTGCCCACCTGATTAAGAAAGTGGGTAGCTCGCCCTCTCCTGCCTCCATCCCGGTCCGGGTGCATCAATCTGTTCTGGGCCCCGTCATATTCCGACAGGAGCACTTCTCCTTCCGGCAGAGGCAAAGCATCTTCGTTGGGCAAAGCGTCTTGCACACCCCTGTATTGATCGGCGCGAAGTGTGTTCGGATTGTCGGCCACCCAGCGAAGCTGTTCTTGCTCACATTTTGCACGCTGATCTACACACCACTGTTGAAATAGACGCCCGTCTTGGTGGAGAGCGGACTAATCATCCACTTTCTGGTGAAGGCGTAACGCGACGTGCTCACGAAGCGACATCGCCTTCTTGTTTCGATACTCAGCACCATTCGCGAACTCGTCTGTGTAGGTCCAGCCCTTCTCTCCATATGGAAGGAGAACCGGGTATTGGAGTGGATCGTAATCGGCGTGAGTCTCGTACAAACGTAGCAGCCTTTGATCGCGTGTAAAGAGTAGTAGATCTCGATGCTGAGCCAGGTTGCCATCCTCGATGAGGGTCGCAGCCACTTTAGACACAGTGGGGCGACTATGCGTCCTCGATCGCGAGGCGTTGTCATGCAGACGGAGCATTAAGTCTACTGGAGCCTCCGTGTTGTGGTGACGCACTTGCTGCCCAAAGTGGAGGAACCGTTGCGCTAATGGGTTGTGCTCTGCCATCATTTTCTCGATGTCTAGTAGTGCAACACGATCCTAATCCGCGCATATACCAAGACGTCGTTCCGCGCGGCGTTGCATGTCTGGATCCACAATGTAGATCTGCGCAAACTTAAGTGCCACCGGCGCGCTGTCTAACGGTCTATGGGGGGAGGAGAGAATCTAGGTAGTGCCCCATAGCCCCTTGAATGCGATATGTGTACACCGTGTGTACCGGCAGCACTCTCGGCTTTACGTACGTTTTGAAACGATCGGTTTGAGCACGAAGCACCAATCGACGTAAGCGCAAAGGCTTTGGCTGTAAGCATGAATCTGACGGCGGAGTTCGGGATCTCTATACAGCTGAAGCAGTTTTGGTGGCGCGGGGTGCAGTGAAGCAGCTTTACCCTTGTCTTGCCAAGACAGCATGATATCGTAAA
>NW_003303632.1:24888-26183 GCF_000142945.1 Phytophthora infestans T30-4
GCCACCACAGAGCCACAAGACCAGAGGAGGCCAGTCAAAATGCAAGGATTCTGCGATGCAGTGGAGCACGAAGTTCGCCGGGAAGGCATGTCAGATGAGCAGCGTCAATCTGAGCGCGATCAAAATACGGCTTCACGGAGAGACCACAGAGGGGGCATGGCGTATGAGCAGCGCCAATCTGAGCGCGATCAAAATACGGCTTCACGGAGAGACCACAGAGGGGACATGACGTATGAGCAGCGTCAAGCAGAGCGTGATCGGGACGCAGCCGCGCACAGAGCTCGAAGAGAAGCCATGACGGAAGAACAAAGGGATCAGCGAAAAGAGCACGAGCGGTTCCGCCGGCGGTCTCGGCAGTATAAGAAGGGCCTCGCGTACCACGATAGTTTTGACCCTTCCACGGTGGCTGGTGGCCGTCATTACCTTACGCGTTACACGGACGACAACGGGGAGAGCGAGCGAGTTTGTCACTACTGCAACGCTTGGAAGTTTCCGCAAGAGACAGACGGATGCTGTTGTCGTAACGGACTGGTGTTCGTTCCGACTTCGCGAACAGCCCCTGATGCGCTTCTAACACTTTTCGAAAACCCGACTTTCATGCGGTCAATCCGGGCCTACAACAACGTATTCGCTTTTACGTCCATGGGAGCTTCGCGGTCTCGGCCTCTAAGCGTTGACGAAAGCGTGACACGGAATGGTGTCTACAACTTCCGTGTACAAGGGTCAGTGTGTCATCGCATGGGATCGTTACTACCTCCTACCTTCGGTCGCTCCATGTATGCCCAAGTTTACTTTAACGATCCAGACATGGATGCACGTGTGCGAAGCCGTATGAACATGACGCAAGGCCTCGATCGTGCCGTCATGGAAACAATTGACCAGATGATGGTGGCGCACAACCCGTATACACAAGAATTTATCAACGCGCGTCGATTTTTGATAGATCGTGGTTGGGATGCGTATGCAGCAGCCATCAGGGAGCACGAACGACGCCGCTCGGCAGGGGAATACGTTGATGACCATGACCCGTCGTTAGCCTTGAGTAATTTTCTTCCGGAGGGGGATCACCTTAAGCTGCGTCTGCACGTGACACGGAATGCGAATCCGGGGTACGCATAACACCCCAACGGCATCGGAGGTGGGCAGCCGTTGTGATCGATACAAACGCGGCTGAACATCGGGATATAATCCTACACACGACAGGAGGAGGGTTCAAGCGCATCTTTGAGACGAGCGTTACCTACGACCCGCTGCAGTACCCTCTACTGTTTCCCGTCCGGGATAATGGGCTGGGA
>NW_003303632.1:30394-33121 GCF_000142945.1 Phytophthora infestans T30-4
CCCGCCGCCTTGTGCTAATGCTAACTAACGTGCACACAGGCCGCGCCCTTCGTGTGAGGTGGCGAACCGCAGCTGAAAATGGAGGCAAAACGAAATTTAATCGGTGCTGTTAAGTACGAGGTGTAGTCCACATATAGTGTGTACAGAACACAATGTCTATTTTAACCAATAGGGACCGCCTTCGCTGCGCTCGGCAGTCAGTAGAACGCGCGAATTAGCGTAAGTTTTATCAACCCTACCCTCGGACGGACAGACGGACACCAGACTCCACTAGGGGGGTAAGACTAGCGCTCTGAGCGCCCGCTCCGCGGACGCTAGGGCATGGTTGGTTGGTGTAGAGAAGGCCGACCACCTCCGCTGCGCTGCGGTGGGCTTAGAATTTCTACTCAAAGTGAAGCCACATATAGTACATGTATACAGTGATCTACGTATATTACGTTCCAAAACAACACCTACACAGTATCCTTAGTTCTCACATGTTATGGCAGACATGACCAGGGTTTAGCGTGATCTGCAAGAAGAGCACCATCTTACCCGGGAAGGTTTTGTCTATAATCTCATGTTAGCGCATAGCTCCCAAAATGTCACGAATCGGAGGCGCGCGTGGCTGCGAATGTAATATACACTGTTTCGAAGACGAGTTACTATCAATGACGATCCCAAATTGGCATAGATCGGTGAGGAATCCCAGTGTAGCTGGAGTAAATACGCCTACTCAAACATGTTACCATCTGTCACGTCATCGCCGTGAGACAGCCGACACCATATCATCGATTGTGACGGTCTATTAGAGCAAGATTTGGTCAGCTCCTCGCGCGAAGTATCTTTAGGACAGGTAGTTTTTGCCGATGGCCGCCCCAAACACCAATAGTATGCCTTGAAATTGTTTCGCTGGGCTGTTTATGATATTACTGAAGGGATTTCCACTATCTTCCGCATGCATTGATCTTACTCGCATAGTTGACGCATTTCCTGACTTATTTGCATAGTTACTGACTGACAGAGTGGCGTAGATCCTTTCGAGTGACATTTACTGGGTTCCGATATGTATGACGAACATGCAAAGCCACATGACTTAGGCTAATTATTTGGATCGTATATATCTTAGACTTGAATCGAATAATAGCTCATGTACATTAAATAAAGTACTTTCGCTGCCTACTTATCCACTCGGCGTGCTTCTTGATGTGTTTGTTCATATCTCGCAAGGTGGCCAATGAGTGTATATGCCACGTGCTCGTGATAACCAAAACATATTCATGGGGTCACTGTTGCTTTCTCGGTACTTTTGCATCGTCGTGCTAGCTTACTGTGCTTACGCATCTTCTGTGTCAGTCGTGTCACTAACTGGGCACAGGTCATACCGCAGCGATACAGGCAAGTTAACTGCGCGTATGTTAGCTGTAGTCAGCCCGATATATACGCGCGCGGCGGGTACACCTTATAGTCATCCGCGACTCAACCGAGCTTTCATCCCGACTTATGGGCAGGGCACTAAAGTACAGTACTGCGTACAGCCTCATCGACTTGCGACACCCACCTGTATGGTCATCACTACTGCAGACGTGCTTTGTCGATGTAGACAGCAACTTACTCGTCGCGCATAGTGCTCAATTAATACTGTAGTTTATATTCGTGAGCGCACATTAGTGAAATATACGCTGTGAGCGTTGACGGTACAGATAGCATGGGTTTGCGTGTGCCAAGTGAGCGAGTGTACTTTCCATCTACGGTAACGCGTATGCAGATAGGGACGGCCAGCTTGCAAGAGTACACAGTAGATACCATGCACTAATTATTATATGAAACGCGCTACTCTATGTAGGTGCGTCAACACAATTGGCAGTACCATAGTTAGTTTACCATATGTGCGGCCCCAAGCCTCGCGCTGCCCGCCAGTATACAAAATACAAAGATAAGCGGGGTAACTATAAGGATATATTATCCAAATTACTTGCTCTTCTGCTACTTCTTTTGCTCGATGTAATTGGCGTTTCGGGTGGTCAGCTTGTGAGGGCGACTGCGCCTCTTTTTCTTCTTGGGGTACCAGTCAGGACCCATCGCCTTCTCGACGGTCGCCAGGCTTTCCTGGCGGCACACTTCGGTCGAATCAGGTGGGGGGGGGCTCTTCCTCCCAGGACTGAACCGCTTTTGGGACGTTCGGAGACGCTGTCGACTCAGCAGAAGCAGGTCAATATTGGCCTTGCACGTGGGCCTGTAAGCTGTGAGTAAGCTAGCAAATTATATTTGTTTAACCAATTACGTGCGTCAAAATATTAGCCAATAGCACGGTTATATAAGGCTGGTACTAATATAAAACAAAATAGTAAACTGCTTTATTATTTAGTATTTTGCTATTTCTATAATAGTACTATTTTGAGATTTACAAACAAATGCATACTTAAATGCAACAAAAGTGACTAAAAAGACCACCAAACGCAAATGTCGTGAAGCCTACTTTAATTAGAAAATAACAATAATGATAATAAAATCGTCTCTACTTTGATAAAGTGTGTGGAAAATAACATCGCAGAGCTCTTAGAAAAAAAAGTGGTTGCTGTGCCCGATTTGCAATAGATACGACAGGGTTTGCGTACCTAAATGTAAATATTTAATCGTCAACACTCATCGCTTTGGTGTTTGCATCCAATCAGTCCGTTTCGGTCTCGGCAGAAATGGTAGCTTACGTCCAATCGCGAGGGCGAGGGACGGTCTGATCGTGCGACA
>NW_003303632.1:33221-39737 GCF_000142945.1 Phytophthora infestans T30-4
GTCGAGTCAGAAGATAGGCGCGGTCGGTAAGAAGGGACGTAAATGTATTAGACAGGCCAAGTGTAGCCATGCGAAAAGGCAGGAAAAAAGCAGCAAGAAAGGAAACGGACGGACTTATTGACAGACGGACGGACACGCTACAAGGTTAGAAGCGGAGAGACTAGCGCTCTGGGCGCCCGCTCCGCGGACGCTAGGGCATGGTTGGCTGGTGTAGAGAGGGCCGATCACCTCCGCTGCGCTGCGGTGACCTTATAGTTTCTACTGAGAGCGAAGCTTCACATAATATATGTATACTATGATCTTCTTATGCTACGTTCCAAAACCACACTGCACATACTATCCTTAGTGTTCACATGTTGTGGGAGACGTGACCCGGGTTTAACGTGATCTGCAAGATGAGCACCATCTTACCCGGGAAGGTTTGGGCTATAATCCCATTTGAGCGTATAGCTCCTAAAACGACACGAAGAGGTGCGCGTGGTAGCAAATGTAATATATGCTGTGCAGAAGACGGGTCAGTACTAATGATGATCCCAAATTGGCATAGATAGGTGATGAATCTCAGTGTAACTGGAGTAAATACGCCTACTCAAACATATCACCATCTGCACGTCATCGCCGTGAGGCAGTCGACCCCATATCTTTGATTGCGACGGTCTATTGGAGCAAGGTTTGATCAGCTCCTCGCGCGAAGTATTTTTTAGGACAGGTACTATTTGCCAATGATCGCCACAAACACCAATACGATGCCTTGCAATTGTTCCGCTGAGCTGTTTATGATATTACTGAAGGGTCTTTCCACTATTTTCCGCATGTATTTATCTGACTTGCAAAGCCGACGTACTTACTGACTTATTTGCATAGGCACTGACTGACAGAGTTGTATAGATCGTTTCCAAGTGGCATTTACCGTTTCCGATTAGTACGACGAACATGCGAAGCCACATGACTGTAGGCAAATTATCAGATCGTAGATATCTTATGCTTGAATCGAAATGTAGCTCATGGCCATTAGATGAAGTACTTTCGCTGCCTACCAAACTGCCCGGCGTGCTATTTGTTGTGTCCGCGCATATCCCGCCATGCCGCCAATGGGTGTGGTCGTGATAGCCAACACCCATGCATGGGGCCACTGCTGTGATCTCGGTACTATTACATCGTCGTGCTAGCTTACTGTACCTACGTTTATGATGTATCCGTCTATATGATCAAGCGCGTCACTAATTGAGCACAGGTCATACCCGCGGTGATACAGGCACGCTGACCAGGCGTCTGTTAGCAGTATTCAAAGCAATATATACGCGCGCGGCGGGTACACATTATAGCTATCCGTGACTCAACCGAGCTCTTATCTCGGCCATTCTGCACAGGGCACTGAAATACAGCTCTGCGTACAGCCACATCAACTTGCCATGTCCACCGGTATGGTCTGCCGTGCCGCACACATGCTCGTGTCTACGTAGACAGCAGTGTATTCGTCGCGTGTAGTGCTCACTCAATACTGTAGTTTCAATTTATGAGCGCGCATTAGTGGAATAAGCGCTGTGAGCCTTGACGATACCGATAGCGTGGTCTTGCCTTTGTCCAAGTGAGCGAGTGTACGTGTGACGCGTATGTAGATAGGGACGGTCAGCTTGCGGCTGTCCACATTAGATACCATGTGCTAAATATTATTTGAAACGCGCTACGCTATTTAGGTGTGTCAGCACAACTGACTGCGCCATAGGCAGATTACCGTATGTGCGGCTCCAAACCTCGCACTGTAGTCCAGTGTACTAAATACCAAGACAGGTAGGAAAAAGGGGGCCTAATAGAGTATATTTACCAATTACTTGCTCTTCTGCTGCTTCTTTTGCTCGATGTACTTGGCGTTTCGGGCGGTCAGCTTGCGAGGGCGGCTGCGCCTCTTTTTCTTCTTGGGGTACCAGTCAGGGGCCATTGCCTTCATGACGTTTGCCAGGCTTTCCTGGCGGCGCACTTTGATCGAATCAGGTGGTGGGAGCTTTTCCTCCCAGAACTCAACCGCCTTTGGGCCGTTCTCGCAGGCAATACAACGCCGCACGATATTCTGCCCGCTGATTGTACGGATCGTACGGAGCGCATAACCGTACTGCAGCTTCCCGCAGCAGACATAGCGCACCCGGGAATCTGTCGTAGACCGCTGCGGGCTCAGCAGAAGCTGGTCAATCTTCGCCTCGCATTGCTTGCACGTAGGGCCCACCATTTTGCAAACTGTGCGTATGTTAGCAAAATATTTTGTTTAAACCAATTACTTGCGTCCAAATATTAGCCAATAGCACGGTACTGTAAGGCAGGTATTTATTATTAGGCAAAATACTAAAATGTTTTAAAATATTACTATTTGGTTTTCCTATAATAATTTTTTTTATCGTATTTCCAAACAAAATTCATACTTTACATGCAATAAAAGTGACTAAAAGACTATGTACCGTGCGCGCATGGATTCGTCGGGTGCGGTGCACGAGAGCAGATAGCGCAATGACCGTGCTGCCGCGCTCCTTCTTGCAGAGGGTGCCAGAAGAAGTAAAAAATAATGTTTGCAAAGCCCCTACAAAAAGCGGTGGTTAGCGTGCCCGATTTGATGCACATAGGACAGGTTTTGCGTTGCTAAATGTAAATATCGAATTGTCAACACTGCTCGCTTTGGTGTTTGTATCCAATCGATGCGTTTCGTTCTCGGCAGAAAGTTTACCTTACGTCCAATAGCGAGGGCGAGAGACAGTCTGGTCGTGCGACAGATCAAGTCAGTGTCGCAGGTCGGCAGGTACAGCCCAATCAGGGCGCGAGTTAATTGTGTCACGCTTTTGGATATATTTGTAATTTAGGCATAGCTAAGTCAAGTCAGAAAGATAGGCGCGGTCGGTAGGATGGAAAAAAACTGTATTAGACAGGCCGGGTGTAGCCATGCGAAAAGGCAAAAAAAACAAGCAAGACCGGTAAACGACGGACGGACAGACGGACGGACAGGTTACAAGGTTAGGAAGCGAAAAATACCGGTAATTCGCTGATTGGATACGTGCTATGTGCACACATAAGTGCATTTGCACTGCCGGTTGAGATTAGAGCTCGGGGTAAATGTATTATAGCTGTTTAACTATCTTGCATAGATAAACCAAATTAAATGCATTACGTGTGGCTTTGAGCCAACGTACTGAGAGGCCTTGTTAAATCTCCAACGTATGTAATGAGAGTTTGCTAACTCTCCGGGTACTCCGTACCCCTGTGTGTTCCACACCATGTAACCCTCTGCACTCTCCCACTAAAATGAGAGCATTCCGTTCTCGAAACTTCCTCAGTGAGGACACGTCTTGTCAAGACGGTGGAGGTTACTACGACTCACACCAGTGTTGTACAGCTCCGCGAGCTCACGAACGCCTACGCATCGTTGATGCCCAACTTCTCGTCGTCTGCCGACGGCCCAATGCTCCAAGCGCACCGCGCATGCTGTTCTCAAGCGGTCCCAGACCTATGCTCGCGCTCCGCCCCCACTTAAAGAGATGCAAACCGCTTAGAGCTAGGCTCTTGACTCGTCCGATTCGTCGACAACAGCTCAGTGGTTGAACACTCGCTTCACAAGCAATAGGTCGGTGGCTCGATCCCACCAGGGCGTTGCTCTCTCGTTCCATGAACGATTGTCCACGCTTGAGCAAGCTTAAGGGCAACACCCGTTTAGCTCAATGGTTGGGCGCTGGCTTTGAGAGCCACAGGTCGGCGGTTCGAGCCCACCAGGGCGTCGCCCTCTCGTTCCATGAGCTGTTGTACTAGAATGGACAAGCTTAAGGGCAACGCCCGCTTAGCTCAGTGGTCGAGCGTTAGCTTTGGAAGATAAAGGTCGGTGGTTCAATTTCACTCGGGCGCAGCACTCTCACACCATGAGTAGTCCGTACTCGGACAAACTTACGGGCATCGCCCTTAATCTCAATGGTAGAGCTCCGGCCTGGCATGCCAAAGGCCAGTGTTTCGATCCCCGTCCGGGACACCACTTTCGCTGTTACAGCGCATCCACATTTGGATCATGCTCATCGAGCAAGTTGTTTCAAAACAACTATGCGTCTATCGAGACGCTTGTGCCCGAACCTTGTTCAGCACAACGCGAAGCACCTGCTTCCTTCGGGACCATGTCCCTAGCACCGCGAGGTATCTCCACCTTCTGCTCCCGCTGCGAGCACCGCTTATACGTACGAGCTGGCTGCTGCAGCCACTGGTCAGAGCCTGAGCTCAACTACTGACCTGATCGCTCCCCACTCTAGTGGGAGGCGCCCAGCGCCTGGCGACGCTGTCGCACGCCATGGTGGCACTTCGGCACATGATGTGCCCGGTCGTAAGCGTCAACGACGCCAGGGAAATCTTGCCGGAGGATAACCTCAAACTCCCATGAGCTCTGTGAGTGAGGGTAACCCCTCCACTTCACCAAGTACTGAGTACGACCCTAGCGTCTACGCGCGCACAAGGCGCTCACGTAAAAGTTGAGCTCACCATGCTCATCGAACAGAGCGGGAGGAGGCCTTGCCTCAGCTGGGATTTCGCGGGGAGAATCAGCACTTGCCGGAACGGCGTCTGCGTCCATACGACGCCGGCGTCACGACGCGAACGTTCACGTTCACCGCCCATCGGTCTCGAAGAGATGATCCACCTTGTGGATAGGTTAGAGCCACCACTGTTGACTCACAACCATGTCTCGGGCATTGAGAATCCAGTCGCTTGGCTGAACGTTCAGCTTGCCTTGCTCCTGCATCTCGAGCACTTTGCTCCGCGACCTGTGGCTCTGCCACATGCTGTTGATCAGCCATATGTGGGTCCACCACTTGCTTAAGTTCAGTCTCCCGTGGCTCTACCTCCTGCTGCTCTGTAGCTGTCCGTGGTCCATCCACCGTTGACGTTAATGCCTCCGCGCTCACCTGAGCAGGGTCTTGATATGGCTTAAGCAAGCCAATATAGAAGACCGGATGCGTGCGCATCTTCTTCGGAAGGTTGAGCGTATACGCTAGGCCCTTCCTGGCCACGACCTTGAGCGGTCCTATAAGCCGAGGTCTCAGCTTCGTCTTGAAGACTGCAGACACTGCATGAGTAGGTAGGTTATTAGCGTTTAATAAAACTTGGTCACCGACCTCAAACCTCTCAACATTGCTTCTGCCCTTGGCATCTGCATGTTCCTTCTGCGTGTCTTGGCTTTCAGCGATAGCGTCGCGTACTTGATGCATTACGCTCCGTTTTAAAAAGACAAAGTCGTCGACTTACCTGCGAAAGGCAACAGGGCTGACATCAGCTAGCTGCTCGGCTACCCCCCCCCCATCAAGCTCTGAGCCACTGCGTGGCGGCGTCAGTGGAACGCGAGGGTTAACCAAGCCGTTCACATAGAACGGAGTGTAGCCTGGCGAGGCGTGCACTGCATTATTTAATGCGAACTCAACGAGTGGAAGCATCTGGCTCCAGCGTTTTGGCGCCTCAGCGCATACGCTTCGGAGGGTATCCTCCACAACGTGATTCACGCGTTCGGTTTGACCATCGGTCTGCGGATGGTCCGCTGTGGACATGTCCAAACGAGTGCCGAGCACTCTGAAGAGGGACGACCAGAACTTCGCGGTAGCGCGGGTCTCGATCCGAGACAATTACCTCAGGCAAGCCATGTTGGCGAAAGACTCGGTCTAAAAACAGCAAAGCTGTACCTTCACCATCAATGGTGTCCGGCACTGCCGCTAAATGAGCCATCTTGCTCAATCGGTCTACAAAGACCACTATACCTGTGTTTCCTGCCTTGTCTTTGGGAAGGCCAAACACAAAGTCCATACTCATGGACTGCCAACATCCCTTGGGGACAGGCAAACTCGCCAATGGCGCTGCCGTGCTTGGCGCGGACTTTGTCCGTTGACACGTCTCACACGTGCGTACATAGGTGCCGATCCATTTATACATCGTGGGCCACCAGTACATCGAGCTCACCGAGCCATAGGTCTTCTATCGACCTAAGTGCCCGCCCACGGGCGTATCATGAACCTCATAGAGGATTCGATACTTAAGATCCTCATCATGAGGAACGACTACACGAAGGTTATCCTCGGAGTCGGTGCTGTAGTACAGCAGGCCGCCATCGAGCGAGTATCGATGCAGCCTCGCGCGTAAGCGCCCAGACAATTCCTTGTCAGAGTCTTTACACTCTTCGCTCCCAAGAGCCCGTAGCAGCGCTACGCACATGTCGTCTTGTGCATACGCTCCGCGTATCAAGTCAGGCACTGACGACGTCACTGTCGTGACATGAGCTAACTCGTAGTCCGGCCTGCGCGAGAGCGCATCGGCCACTACATTAAGCCGCCCCGGCTTGTACTTCACCTCGAAGTTATACTCGGCAAAGAAGGAAAGCCATCTTGCCATTCTCTGAGAGAGATGAGGCGACTGTGTCGCAGTGCGTAACGACGCATGATCAGTAAAGATCACAAAAGGCTTAGAGTCTAGCAGGTGTACCCTGAATTTGACTAGAGCATACTTCATGCAAGTAGC
>NW_003303632.1:41845-43243 GCF_000142945.1 Phytophthora infestans T30-4
TGTACGAAGGACTGCTGCTTTACAGAGCTGTTGACGACGATGCGGTCCGCATCGTCGTGCCGAAAGATTATGATCTGCGTATGCGGATCATTTTATGGGTTTCACGATGCCCCTACGGCAGGGCATTCGGGCCGTGAGAAGACATACACCCTTTTCACGAGAGATTTCTTCTGGAACCACCCGTACAAGTGGGTGCGCAAGTACGTACGTGCTTGCGAAGTGGGCCAACGCGAGAAGCCTGCTGCGTGTTCGCAGCTTCACTACAATCACTACCGACACCGTCGGAGTGTTGGCAGTTCATTTCTATGGACTTTGTTTTCGGTCTTCCGCCAGACAACAAGCGGAGGACTGGCGTTGCGGTCTTTGTTGACCGATTCAGCAAGATGGTTCATCTTGCTGCAGTACTGGCTGAAGTCACGGCCGTGCAGACTGCAGGACGGTTTGTTGACATTGTGTTCCGACGCCATAGAGTGCCGCTCGACATTGTGTCAGACCGTGATCCACGCTTTACAGCGTGGTTCTGGCAAGAATTGCTTACACTTCTTGGAACACAGCTCTCAATGTCGACTGCGGATCATCCGCAAACGGACGGACAGACCAGGCGCGTGAATCGCGTGACGTACTGAAGAGATACGCACACTCGTTCCCACAGTGGAGCGACTGCATGCCGATGGCAGCGTTTGCCATCAATAACTCGGTGCATGCCTCAACAGCGCATACACCGTTTTACGTGAATTCCTCCTTAAGTGGGGGAAGGTCTACGATTGCGTCGAAAAAATCTGCAGAAGGACAATGATACCGACGTGGTATCAGCGCTGACGACGCGAGGACAAGCGTCTCGTTCCCGGGACGAAACGAAGCCAAAGAACACAGTGTCTGTGCGGGGCACAGACAGTGGGCAGACCGTGTCTGCTGCCGAGAAGAACATGTCTGTGCGGGGCACAGACGACGAGCAGGCCGGGCCTGCTGCCGAGAAGGAAGCCGTGCTGAACAAGCCATTCAGCACGCAATCACTGGACTTTGTCCAGCCCCGACAAGCCGTAATACGGTTTGTCCAGGATGCAATAGCAGCTGTACAGAAGCTGAATGCAGACAATGTCGGTAGAGGCAGTACATATGAATTCAAAAAGGGCTCATTAACTCTAGTAGCTACGTAGAACCTACCACGACATGCGGTTACACATCCCCGCCAACGATAAAATTCACATTGCGGACGCACCACCACCTCACACACACTCTCACATGCACCCTGCGCTTCCCACGCCGCTCACGCCTCTCTTCCGTATGATCCGAGCATCCGATTAGTAGAAATTGTATGCGAGACCCTACAGCCCTCCAAAATCACTTCACATAATTGCAACCTTTACCGCTGCGTGCACGGCTTAACGAGACTTGTAG
>NW_003303632.1:53510-71108 GCF_000142945.1 Phytophthora infestans T30-4
ATGTGCGCTCACTACCTGCGGTTAAATTGGTCGAGGATGAACAAGGTCTACTGAGGACTAATGGTAGAGTGTGGATTCCATCTCGATCTACTGAACTTGTACGACGAGTGTTCATTGTGGCTCATTGTGGAGCACAGGGGCACCGCGGACGCCAATCTATGGAACTCCATCTCAGCCGATACTGTTATGTGGGCAATTTACGAGCTTCAGTGGATAAATTTCTTTCTCGCTGTCTACTCTGCCTACATACGAAAGGGGGGAAGGTGATACCAAGACCGTGGGGAGAAACATTTCGAGCAGAGAACAGAAATGAAGCTCTTCACTGGGATTTTTTGTACTTGGGTGATAGCTTTGGGACCAGCAAGTACCTGCTGGTACTGAAAGACGACTGCACCCACTTCTCGGAGCTGGTCGTCTGTGATTCACCGACAAGAACTGTAGCAGCTGAAGCACTGCTAGCGTGGCACAGCCGCTATGGAATACCCAAGACCTGGATCAGAGACAATGGGAGTCATTTCAGGAACGAAGTGATTGGAGATTTGTGTCGGTGGCTAAAGAGCAAGCAGGTGTTTACAGAGGCCTATTGTCCTTGGATCAACGGAACGATTGAGCGTCTGAACAGAGACATCTGGAAGGTGTTCAGGACGATGCTACTCGACTACAAGCTGGACACCAAGGATTGGACAGCGTTGGTACCTCTTGTTCAGGCCAACCTGAAACATACGGATGTACCTTCACTCGGCGGACGAGCGCCAGTAGCGATGTTCACAGGTTTGCCATGCCCATCACCGCTTGAAGTTATATTCGTGGACACTGAAAAAGGCCCAAAGAACATTCCGGTGGTGAACCTGAGTGCTATGCTTAAACATCAACTACTAGATCTTAGAGAGAGTGTTCAAGAGATGCACCACAAGATGAAAGACCAACGTGCAAAAAAGCAGACACTGCTGAACCAGAAACCAAGGCGTGGTGAGAGATTGGTCGACTTCTCAGTTGGTGACTATGTTTTAAAGTCACGGGTCGATGAGAAGGTAGGCAACAAGTTGCTGGTAACATGGATCGGACCCTTTGTCATCACACGCGCGGACTCACACTCATTCCGTGTGAAAAATCTCCTTAGTGGAAAGGAGAATGACGTACGCGCATCCCGTCTCAAATTCTACGCGGACAACGACCTGAACGTCAACGAGGAACTCTTGGAACACATTGCATCACAGGGCATCGTACTAAAGGTGAACATCATCCGTGACCATCGTTGGAATGACCGGATCAAAGACTACGAACTGCTGATGCATTGGCATGGTTTAGAGGAAATTGAAGATTCATGGGAGCCCATGCAGTCTATGCGCAAGGATGTAAGGCTCATGGTGGAAACTTATGCAAAACAGACTCATGATAACGACTTCATGGCAGCAGTGGAATCGCCGTAGCTACTTCGTGACCGACGGGTGCTGGCGAACTACAAAACAAACACGGGCAATCCAGAACATCGATTGGTAGATGCTTTAAGGCCATTGAAGTGTTGAAACCCGATTGTGATGGACTCCATTTGGCGAGATTAGCCTCGGGGGGAACTGTAGTAGGAGATGGCTAATGCAGAGCCAAATCTCGCTCACAGGAGTGTACAGGAGATCGAACACCAAGTACACTAGCTGGCGGTTAGGAATTCAATAAGATAGTTCAGGGTTGAGCTAGGAACGGGTTCTGGTTGAATGAAACCAGGACATGTGTTAGTCTAGCAGAAAGGAAGTGCAACAACCATGGTGCTGTTCACTTTTCCATTTGCTCAACGGAGCTCATTGGGAATACAATCGGCGAACTAGTCTTTGGAAGTGCCAGCTTCCCCATTTGGAGTGTGTTTGTTATCGAAACCCACTACAGTAACAGAAAAATATCATTTTGCCAAGATCGCTTATATTAAAGTTTGTATACCCGCTGGCGAGGGAAGATACGCTCTTTACATATTTCAAGAGAAAAAAACTGCTTATGCAGCACGTCGGGTTGGAGCAGTGCTGGTAAAAACTGTCTGATTAAAGACACATGTGACGTATATACTGTTAAAACACTTTTTACTGGTGTATAAACAGTATTTACGAAGAGGCTGCGCGTAAATACGAGAATCGTTTTGACTTGATTTTATAAAGGTGGCGTTTTTTTCCTCATCTCACCCACGGGACTTCTATTGAGAACGGGTTAGCTAGAGGTGCCTTGATCATGCGGCGCGGGGGCCAAGATCTGCAGTATTTTATGATGGACAGGCCAATGATATTGAGCTGTGACGACGTCCTTCGGTGCTCCATTGACCTGTACGGGTGATCGACGTGACTGTGGTGTCCAGATTATTCTGACGAAAGGGGCGAGCAGCCTTGGCGAGCTGGGCTTTAAGTAGATACGCCGAAAAAGGCGCTTTCGAAGCAGAGCTGTGGTCATGATGAGCATCGAGAAGGTCTTTGAGGCAAATGCTTCGTCAAGATCCACCAACGAGTGACGTATTGCCAAGCGTATCAAGTTGGTGTTTCTGGACGATGATTTTTTTTACTTGGATCGACCGGTTTTCGACACAAGGCTACCCAAGAACCACGTACACGATGTGATGGCAGTGAGTTGTATGCTTACAACGTTGCAGCTCTTGCTAAGTTCTGCGGAAACCAGCATCGTCTCGACCGCGCGGCGTATGGATTATAGCTATATACTCGCATGACGAGAAAAACAAAGTCTATATTGGTATAGAGGAGCGTCCAGTACCAATATCATTGTCTCGGTTTTTGCAATACCATCGACTATGGAACTGGTGTATGCCACGGTCGATGACAAGCCGGTGTGTGACCGGCTAAGTGGTGGACGTCAACATGGCCGCTAAGATGCTGCACTGTGGCAGGACGCGCTACGAGGACTTGAAATTCTTCACTGACCAAAGCACTGAGCTGATGGTGTTTGAAATGGGCTCGTGGTTCCGTGTGGCATGTGATCAAGACGTTACCGAGCATGTGACACATCAGAGACGACGTCTTCTGACAAACCAAGCACAATTTGCACCTAATTGACATTTTCACCGAGATGCCAAAGAAATTGGACGACCATCTTGCAGAAGCCAAAGAACAGAAGCCTACATGTATATTCAATGATTTGTCTATGATTGAGACATGGAACGACAGCCAAAACTTCTTCGACTGAGCTACCGCAAGGCGGGCAATTACCTGTTGACACTGGAGCTCTCGTGGAACATCTGCGGAGCCGTGCTCTTCTGGATATGACTCGCTGTCGTTACGCATGTGGGATGCCACCCCCATGGTGGTACTACGATGATTGTGTCGTTGCAGACTTTCTTGGACCATTTGCTTATCAAATTGAGCCTTAGTTTACAAGCAGCATTTGAGGAAACGTCAGCCAGGCCTACTTAAATACTTAAAGTACTCGTTTTATTACACTTTAGCTTTTCTAATTAAGCATTGCTCGTTTACTGTACTAACGGTAGATGCTTTCATCGTGAAAACAGCACGATGACGATCACACACCCCCGTATCAAACTTAATGAATGCGTAACCCGGGCGCGCTAGCAGTGATCACCTACTTGGAAAAAAGAGCTCACAATTCCGATCCTCTTTGGCAAACGCGGTGCTTCTCATTAGCTGAAACAACAATAAGAACGAGTGCATGCTAACTATCTCGATAGCTTGTTGTATGAGGTTTATCATCAAAGCCCTGAAAATACCTACAAACCGAAGACTCATGTAATGGAGATGTGGACCCTTCCCGGAATGCTGTTTCGAGTCGCCACTGGCTTACCAACTGAGAAGCTTGGATGTGGAAGCGCATAGCCAAGTCGCCAACGTCAGCACAGCTAGCACAGCATCTCAAAACGATGGCGGTTTTGAGCTACGCAGGTGTCACGCTCGGTAGATAAAACAATTCTTTCAGGGTTGCCTTCTTGCCTCGCATACCTGCCAGTGTTTTTTCTTGGGGAAATTGTGGATCATTGTAAGGTGGAATGGGTCGTCCACGGAGTCGAATAGAGTCATCCTCGCCATCCATCACTACGTCAGGTTGGGGCATAGCCAAGTCGCCAACGTCAGCACAGCTAGCACAGCATCTCAAAACGATGGCGGTTTTGAGCTACGCAGGTGTCACGCTCGGTAGATAAAACAATTCTTTCAGGGTTGCCTTCTTGCCTCGCACACCTGCCAGTGTTTTTTCTTGGGGAAATTGTGGATCATTGTAAGGTGGAATGGGTCGTCCACGGAGTCGAATAGAGTCATCCTCGCCATCCATCACTACGTCAGGTTGGTCATTATCAACATATTCTCCGAACATGCGAGATTCTTGTACGGCGCCGTCGATAGCTTGACGTCCATCGATCGCAGAGGTGCCATCTATTGATAAAGTGTCTGATATTTCATCAAATAACCATCGCCAATGTGCAAGGATGTCATTGTTGGCTAACATATTGCTGGAGTACTCAAGAGAATGTGGCGAATTGAGATTGGCTCGCTCTCCATCGACAGGTGCTACAAAAGCCGCATCGTCTTGCATCTGATGTGTGCCAGCACTCGAAAAGTTCAACCTTCGGCTCGGGTTCAGCTGACCAGGTAGATCTTCGCTCTTTGTTAGAGAATCCGGCATGCTCGATAAGCATTTATGTGGATAAATTGGGATGGTTGGACGGCTTAACGTACGGGCACCGTAATGGGTTGGAGCAGTCGAAGAGATGTTCGTGGAGAGATGGCGACTTGAAGTTTCATTGGAGCGAACTGAAACTTCACTTACTGACATATCCAATGCTGTGGGATCATAAGCCAAACTTTCGCTTCGAAAAGGACGCTCGTCAGGCTTGATGATGCGGCTAACGTATTTGTTGCCTTCACTATCTTCTTCCGTACGCTCATCATCGATATCATGACATTCAGCCTTGGTTGATTCTTCACGGAAACGATCTCGATCCCAAACAGCTTGGCGCATTGCTGCAGACTTGTTTGCTTTATCAGGTTTGAGGCAATTTCGCGTTGCTGTATGAACTCGCCCGACCTCACTGAAATACCGCTCGCAAGTCGCTGTATTTGCAGCGATTGACAGCACAGCAATTGCAAGATCAGGCAGGTTTGTACCTGCTCTTAAATCCCTGGCATACTTCCAGTAGCTTGCGGCATCCCCACCAAAGTCACGGATTGAAAACTGTTCGTCATCTTCGACATACAGCTCACGGTTACACCACCGGCTCATTTGGTCCCGAAGTCGACCCAGACTGCGACACGGAAAAAAACGCTGGAAATACAGTACCGCAAAGTTGCATGCTGCTGTGACCGATGAAATAGCTGTGCGAGGCAGGGCTCTAGCGGTATGAACGTGAAAAGGGTGTAAGAACAGCGCCAGCTAGCGGCTGTTCGCAATCTTGCCAGCGTTCTTACACAAGCTGAACTAGCTCATCCGCGTGCGGGCTTGAGACGAACCCGTCGAAAATATCACGGTAGCACAATACCACATCCACTAGAGTGTTTTCATCGCGCTGAAGAATATATGAAGCATTACAAAGGGGTCGTATCGTCAATTCAGCATCCTCCAGCGAGCTCCAAAAGGTATCATTTCTGAATACACATAAAGCGCGTGGGAGGTCTTTGTAATTCTGGTACCTCACCACAAATTGCTTTAACGCGGTCTTGACACGAAGTAAAGACGCAAAACAGCCTTGCATTGAGTTCCATCGGGTGTCGCAAAGTGTGAGCAATGCAAGAGGCTTGTCACCTCGAAGCTCGTATGTGCTAGCAATGACCTCGTTGACTCGTGGTAGCCACTTGGATGTCGAGCTGTTTAGGGACTTGACTGCAGCGGACGCTTCGTCTGCAACTGCGTAAAAACCGGTTCTTCTCAAGACAGCCTTGACAAGATTGTTGATATCGTGTGCGAAGCATTTGCCGAAATGAATGTTTGGCCACCGCAGAGCCAAGATCCGACGCGCTCGAGCGCACTGCCCAGCGTTGTCCGTTATGACGGCACCGATATTCCACCCCTCCCGATTCATCTTTATAATTAGTTCCTCCATTTGTCGAGCTATTGCGACACCTTCATGCTCAGACCCGACCCCGTGCATGCCCTGAATATATATTTTCCCAAATAGAGAAAGGTGCACACCAAGCAAATGCGTCTTAGCAATATTTTGCCAAACATCACTGAGGAAATTAACACGCCCTCCAGTGGACTCCTGAAGTTTGCGTAACGCGGCAGCACTTAGCTCCAAGAATTCCCTAGCGAAAAATTCCAAGATACGTCCGCCAAGAACACGTCGAGAGGGTATTGAGCCAATACACCGGGGATCCAGAAACTGAAAGAGTCGTTTTGTCGCGGGATGCTCAATGTACGAGTCCGGTAACGCCAGTGACACTTGAAACTCCAGCAAAAAGCGTTCAAACTGGTGCTGTTGCTGGGGGGGATACATGCGGAGGTACGTAGTTGAAAGCGACTCATCGGTAGAGAGGGAGGTGTGGCGTTGTTGATCGCTATCTTCCTCTTTCCGACGCTGATGCAGCGTGGTCATGGTTAGTGGAGGCGGTGGAAAAGGTCGTATTCCTGATGAACCATCTTCCTCAACGATATCATGGTAGTGCAAAAGGTGTCTCCTGAAATTCTCGACTCTCCCAACCATCGTGTCTGGCAAAGGGGAATCCGGCTCGCGGCTGGTTGGAGTTTGAAGCGTGCGCGCTTTTGATCGAGCTGCATGGGCAGCGAGACAGTGCTTGCAGCGAACGAAATAGTGACTCTTATTAGCCTTCACGCCGGAAACTTTAACAAAATGGGTCCGAGATGCACTTGGTGGTCGACCCATGGTGTGCTTGCTCTGCAAAAACAAAACACACATCATACGCTTCGGTTAAGCGCACAACTGAGGTTATTACAGAATACGTATTTGTGTACCGCTTTAAGTCTCCGTTGAGACGACTAGCCCTTAGCCTTAGATTTGACGAGAACGACTTGACTCTGGATCTCTAATTGCAAAGTGAGTTCTGTGGCACAGTCTGCGGCCGACTAGCAGATTGCCAATGGCAATGCCGAATTTTCGAAGCTGTCGACTCGACAGCATTGAAGTAGCAAAAACCTCAGCATACCTAAGGCATGCTGAAGGCATTGCCTTGTCCCAACGGGCTATTATTCGAGATTCTAAGATACAGTCTGTAAGCGCACTGGTACACTGTACCGTGTCTTTTGAGACCGTATAAACCGTAGTTACCGTATAAACTGTATTTTGAGGCGTTATTACACGTGTTTTTTAAAGGACGTATAAACACTCACTGCCAACACTGGTTGGAGGGGTTAACGACGAGTCCCTTCAAGATCTTCTCTAGTCTATATAAAGAAAAGGCGCATGGACCATAGCATTGTTTCGTCTACCCTGAAGATTATCTGTTGCTAGGAAGCTCACTGCGCTCGTTATGACTCGATCATCAACAACGGAGCGCAGCGGAGATGCGAGTCGTGAAGGTTCTAAGACTCCAGACGCAGTAGACGTTGAGGAATCACACTTAGTAGACGCCCCTGGAGAATTTCCAGACAGTGACGAAGAAGGCGAAGATGACGAAGAGACGGAGCTCGAACACGCAGCTAGAGCTGGAATTCGCCTTCTCGAAGAGAACGCACAGCTGCATGAGGAGCTGCATCAGCTACAAGAGCAATGTGCACAAGTTGAGAGTGAGAAGGAAGAACTACTTCGACTCGTAGCCGAGAAGGAGCAGCAGAAAACACAACTGTCCGAGCATCTGCGCGAGTGCATTCGAGAGAATCAGGGAGTATTATCCGAGCTTAGCAATGTTAAAGAGCAGATAGACGAGTTGAAAACGCAGCTCCAAGCTCAAACACAAGCTCAGACCAACCGCCGATCACCTGGAAAGAGACGCAACAAGCGCTTGTCTCCACGTCTCAAACTGCAGCTAGAATTGGGCCCGTCGTTGGGATGTTTCCCCTCCGCAGATGAGCCTCCTTCGTCGGAGGAACCTTCACCCGCGCACAGCGGTGGTAGTCCAGACAAGCAGGAATTCATTCCGGCTGTAAGAAGAAATTCCATGCCTACCGTACTAGAAAGTGACTCTGAAGTCGAGACCAAATTTGAGGAGGCACACCGTCGTAATAGTGTACTAGGAAGGGAGCTTGCGAGTGCTCACAAGCAAATCGGAGAGCTCAAGCCGCTCCAGCTTCAACTACGTGAGACTGACTTTGAAGTGCAGCTACTTCGTGCAAAAGTGGAAGAACAAGCCCGTGAAATTGCCTCTTCAGCCGAAGAACGAGAAGAGGAGCGCGAACTGATCGCAAGTTTGCGCCATACAATTGAAATCTACCAAAGTTTAGACGATCCGTGCGCCAGAAAGCTAGACGAGATGCGATCAGTGACTACCAGAGGAGACGACGATATACCCGTATCACCACGCAACTCGCCTCGCCGACTGGGAGACAGGAGTCGGAGACGAGTAGATGCCTCCACAGCCCCTTTACCGCCTCAAATAATACCAGTTGATAGCTCATATCCGGCTTTGGAGGAACGCTTCAGTCTTCGCGACGAGAACGACCGCCTGGTCGCTGAGCTGGATCATCTCGGTCAACAAGTGCTAAATCTCAAGCTCTTGGAAGGGATATCAAGAACAGTTCGCTCTCCTAAAAAGCCTCCGCAGGGTGGCACAGCCTTTGTTAACCTCTTTACGTCTTCACCAGTAGAAGCCCAAAACCTGGGTGAGTTACCTGCCAGCACTGTTGGTCCAGTGGGCTATGGAACCAGCTCACGACTGAGATTTCTGGAGCAACAAGCGTCCGTGTTGCAAGATCTACTTCTGCGATTTCGAGCTCAGTGGAAATACGAGTATGAAACACGACGCGCTGTCGAGAGCGACAAAGCAGACTTGCTTCAGCGCATGGAAAAGATGCAGACACTTCTGAGACGTCAGTGCGTTTCTTGCGAAAAGGAGCGTGAAGACTTGCTGTCTGAAGGTGACGACACTTCTTGGGAAAACTCGGCAGCAGTGTACGAAACCTTGGTGGATCACACGGCAGAGTGCCAAACCAAAGAAGAACAGGCTGAAGCCGAACACATCTGCTTCTCCATTTTGCGTCGCCTAGTAGACAGCTGGACAACCGACAAGGCAAAACGAATGCGGCTGCACGACTGGCTCACAAATGCCATCCGTGGCACAGGAAAGCGTCGTCCTCTCTATCTGTATGGCCTTTCCGGGGAGATTGCATCGGGGTTTCAGGTCTTGCTAGTGCCCATACTGCGACAAAAGTTTGGAGTCGAGGTGCAGATAGAAAAACGACTGCGAAATGTGATTGTGACCGACCTGAGGATGCAAATTACAGGAGCTGATGCAGATAAGGCTAAAGCTTGCTTACAACGAATCAGTCGGTCATTGCTTTGGCTTATCGACGTGGAATCTGCACTTATTGAAGAGCAGGACTGGGTAGGCGAGTATGCTCGTAAAAAAGCTGCCAAAATGTGCGCAAACATTTAGGCAATGGCAAAACTCGACGTTGAGTGACTTGCATATTCAAAATTAATGTTGTTTCACTTGCTCAGTTTAATCCAGTGACAACTACCGTAGTCATCCTTGCGCATCGCCATTCTTCAGACTACACTAGTAAACAAGTGCTGATCCTCAGCAGAATAAACCTCAGGCGATGTCAATGCTGTTTCGTCGCTGTAGGCATTCACCAACATCCGATAGTCTGCACGAATAGGGACTCGCTGGTTCAGTGCTGGTTGTCGATAGACGTTATCCAAAAAGAAAAACTTCGGTGCTGTAGGATCACGAAGGCCTCGCGCAGTATCCAGACGCACGCAGTCCGTCAACGGCAGATACTTGGCTACCGGTGGGTAGAGAGTGAGAACGTGGTAGTTGAACAACAGCACGATAACGATGAGCGCAACGATAAAGATCGAGGGAGTAGCTGCTTTTTTGAGTGACAAAATTCCGATGAGAGTGAGCTGAGCAACGACGAGAGCGATGATGCAAAACTTAAACATACGAGGCCAGTACGCTCCCAGAGCAAAACACGTCGGCTTGTACACACAGAGTACCTGCCGACGATAGACTATCTCGGCCACGAAGAAAAAAAACCACGTAAAGTAACAAACCAAAGGCGCGATCGGTGCAAATGTCAGCGTGACCAATAAAACCAGAAAACTATCGGCAAGAGAGTTCGTCGGGTCAAACGGATTGGTCTGTGCGATATCACGCAGACCCAACCACGGCGAATTGCGCTCACGTCGCGTGTGTTTCGGAGCCAAAAGTGCATAAAGTGCAGACAAAATCAACGGAACGACACGTAGCAACTCCAACACGAGGCCCAATCCTGTCTGCACGATCACGTACGAGATGAAGAACGTCGATTGTTGAGGCATGCTGCGACCAAGCATAGACACAAGTTTCTTCGGCTGATCCAGAATTTCCTTAAGACTGTCCAAGATGGTTCCGACTATCACTGTCACAAAAAAAATCTGGACCAACTGAAAATACGCTAGTTTCGTGAAGAGGGCAGCACGAACCTCAGTATTCGACGGATGGCCCTCTCTACCCGATAGAAAACTGAACACGATCGGTGCCAACGCACTCAACGCCACAAGAGCAAGCGGTGCGATCTGTTTGAAAATATCTTGAAGAAGCGGATATTCGTCGAAAGCCCTGTTCAAAAACGGAAGCGCGCGTCGAAGTGACTCAACTGTAGCCAGCGAGGCCACAAAAGCAGTGGGGATCGTCCAGAATAGCACAATTGTGGCCGAAATCAAGGACGACACAAGCATTCCGAGCGATCGTGTGCGATAGCGAAGCCCAATGTTGTTCCAGTTAATGTCGTCCACATGCGGTGCCGGCACAACAGTCATGCACTCTGGGTCCTTAGACTGTAGCGCCTGCTGTGCAACTTGTGCTGACATAAGCGACGAAAATGAAACAAACGCTGCTCTCCTCATCACCCGGATCGGTCGTTCCTTGCGAACTTGCTCACGCTCGTCCTGACTCATTTCTCTGTCGTGTCGGCGCGCTTTCTTCTCATCAATGTCGTCTTCCTCGTCACCTCCAAAACTGTTGTGCAATTCTTCTGCCCGTCCACGACGATCGATCAGTGGGGCCCTCTTCGAATCCTCGTGCTCTTTCGTCTTCTTTGACACTTTTTCCCAGCCTCCTCTAGATTCTGGCAACTGCAGTTCTTCGTCATCGTTAAAACTTCCAGTTTCGCGTTCCTGTTCCTCGACTTGAATCGCAAGTTGTTCCTGAGCGTCATCAATACTTCGAATCTCTCTCGCGACTTCCTCGTTTAGTGTTGCCAATTGGTCCTGGTAATGATCAATACTATCAACCTCGAAACCTCGACTTCCGGTTTTACACATCATCATCCGAATTCTCGATCTCCCCTCTCGATGTCGCGGTCTCATACGTGATCGCTCGCACTTTGACAGCGCATGTTCAAGAGCTCCACGTACTTTTTCACGTCGGTCCACTAACATCTCTAACGTGGCACATTCTAGCGCCACATACACGTTTCGGATCGACGATGGGAAAATCTTAGACATATATATCTCGAGCGTTTGGCGCGTTCGCAGATGCAGTGGCAGGTCATTGACCAGCACCGAGTACTGTGGTGCCTCCATCCTGCCCAACACTTCGTGACGATATCGCACGTAGAGCTTATACTCTCTGATTAACAGTCTCATCGCGTATGCTGCCATAATAAACGCTACGACTGTCGGGGCCCACAGTCTGTCATTCCCTTCAGGTAAATTACTCATGGAAATCCGAGTCAGTGGGTCAACTAGTCCTTGCTCGACTCGTGGCTGCGCAGCCGTTGCATATAACGGGAACAGCACCGCGGAACAACCCACAGCCAACAGTGCCAGCTTCTGACCAAGTCTCAGGAATCGAAGGAATGTCATCGTGTCCAATCCACATCGTTGCAAAATTTCATCGTCCGACACACGGAAACCTGCTGGAACCCAGTGAAACAGTCCATCACTGCGAGAATTCAAAGTGGACATGTTGAAAATATCTTCCTCTTGACGACGATTGTCGTAAGCGCGACGGAAGCGTCTACGAAGACTCTCGAATAGTATCAGTCCTGCTCCCAGTATTGAGAAGTAGATAGACACACTCGTCTTGATGGTGCCGCTCGGATTGGCGTTTGCTGCGGCGGCATCTTGCTGCGTCGTACTCATGGTGCTGAAGAACAAATAAGGGACGCGGCGATCCACAAAAGTTTAGCAGTCGCATTTTTATTTAAATCTGCAGTAATAGCAGTCCTCTGAAATTTGATAGTTTATATCAAGCGCTTTTATATATTAGACGATAAAAAATAAAGTCCTATTAATAACTGTGCTACTGTATTAGTCTAATGCATCCCGAATAACGTTGCTGCGTGTTAGTGTCTCGCAAGTAAAGCTAAAATATTCTGTGAGTGCCTGCTAGCTTTGGTATTTTAACTAGCCGAGTGCCGCCGCTACGCGGCGGGATAGAATGATTGTCGCTCCTTGTGTTTTGCCTCCGTTCCGCTCGCCACGGGCTGCCGATTTGGGCCGCCTCGCTGCGCTCGGCAGCTTTTAGGCCAATCGGGGCCACCTTCGCTGCGCTCGGCAGCCAATAGGAATATTAAAATTATTTTATCCAATGATTTGTTCGGAAAAGCGTGACAGGCACTACAATTTGGTGTGACGGACAGACAGGCTGCTGTATTTGATGCTTAAGATACTAGCGCTCTGGGCGCCCGCTCCGCGGACGCTAGGGCATGGTTGATTGGTGTAGTATGGGTTGACCACCTTCGCTGCGCTGCGGTGGGCTTAGAGTTTATACCTAGAGCGAAACTACATATAATAAATGTATACTGTGATCTAATTATGTTACGTTCCAAAACAACGCTGCACACAATATCCTTTAGTGCTCACATGTTATGGGAGACATAACCATGGTTTGACGTGATCTGCAAGATGAACACCATCTTACCCGGGAAGGTTTGGGCTATAATCCCATTTGAGCGCATAGCTTCTCGAATGAAACGAATCGGAGGCGCGCGTGCTGCAAAGGTAATATACGCTGTTCAGAAGACGGATTAGTATCTAAAATGATGCTACAAATTGGCCTAGAGTGGTGAGGAATCCCAGTTTAGCTGGAGTAAATACGCCTACTCAAACATATTACCATCTGCACGTCATCGCCGTGAGGCAGTCGACCCCATATCTTTGATTGCGACGGTCTATTGGAGCAAGGTTTGATCAGCTCCTCGCGCGAAGTATTTTTTAGGACAGGTACTATTTGCCAATGATCGCCACAAACACCAATATTATGCCTTGAAATTCTTTCCCTGAGCTCTGTATGATATTACCGTAGGGTCTTTCCACTATCTTCCGCATGCATTGATCTTACTTGCATAGCTGACGTACTTACGGACTTATTTGCATAGCTATTGACTGACAGAGTGATGTAGATGCTTTCCGAGTGTCATTTACTGGTTCCCATATGTATGCCAAACATACGAAGCCACATGGCTGTAGGCAAATTATCAGCTCGTAGATACCTTAGCCTTGAATCGAAACCTAGCTCATGTACATTAGATGAAGTACTTACGCTATCTATCTAACAGCCCGGCGTGCTATTTGATGTGTGAAAGTCCACATTAGAATGAGATTCGGCCTCAGTAGACACCACAAAATAGCCGCCAGTATACACTTTCACACGTAGAAGGGCCAGTGCGCGTTTGCACGACGCCGAGCACGCTGCTGCACAGCAAATCCTGGCTTTTGTTATCTGTGGGCAGCGTGTCTTCATTTGCTCGAGTTTAGAGCGGGTCCATGCTTAATAGGCTCCAAGGCATGGAGGCCTACCTAGCTTGCGCAAGCCGTACATCAACGGAGAAGAGAAAATTTGTCATTTTAAACGACTTAATTCAGTAAATCTGTGTCCTAGTAGCTAGCTTTTACATAGTCTTTGTGAGCTGAGAAAGCAGAGACGTCCTGGCTTGGTTGGCCTTGCTGGCATTGAAGCCACCCTTGGCGAGCGTCTCAATCTGCAGCAGGATGGAACTTGGCTTGTGCTGCTTGATATGCTGGGCGACCTTGTAAAGGTAGTGCAGCATATATATGCCGCAATCTACCGCATTAGTCTGGCGGGGCTTGCAGGTGTGAGAAAACCCCTGGCTGCCTCGAATCTCCCACGGCTCGTGTGTAGAACCGCAAACCACCAGTCCAGACACGCGAAAATATACTCCTTGTCGTGACCATTGTGAAGCGAGTCGATGTGATAATATATCTTTTTTGCGTCACTGCCATTCTGGATAATTACAACGCTCCAGTGGTCGTTAAACGCCACAGGCAGTAATACATATTTGTACCCACTCCAATCAAAATCACCAATTGTGTCGGGGGCGCTGGACTCCCGACCCGAGTGCTTGATGTAGGCGTAGTTAATGGCGGAAAATACAGCCGATCTTGCAGGTAACATGAGCTCTGGTTCGAATGTTTTGTAACGAGAGATACAATAGTCAACCACGGAGCTAGTAATCGGAGCTCCTTCCTTTACGCTGGCGATGTCATCAGCGAAGAGTGGAATCGAGACAAGCTCTGCGGACCTACCTGCGGCGTGAAGGTAGATGCGTACAGGGGTAAGTAGGTTATTTCGTGGCCGCAGGCTGTATGGGGCGGTACTCTGTTGCAGGAGCTTGGTGTCGGGATCTCCAGTTGGATTTTCAAGGCAAATTCGAGGCTTTTTTCTCTTTTCTGATTCCACCCCTGATTCAACGCTAGCCACTGGTCCTGGGAGCTCCAAGTCTGATTCCAACACTGATGCATCCAATGGAATCGGAGCGGAATCTCCCACTGATTTCGAGTTAGGGCCTTCTCCTGATTCGCAGAGAGCGACATCTGATACGGGGTATGATTTGTCCGCATTTGCATCTCCACTTGTACCAGCTTCCACGTGTAGCGCAGGATCACCGGCATTAACAGCAGCTATTGCGGCCCCAGCCTCTTCGCTACCGGGGTCGTATCGTTTCATGAAGCGTCTTGCTCGCGATCGTTGCGTTTCCTTGTGTATTATGGCAAATTCAGGAATAGTTCTTAGGTATCGCAGGAAGTCTGCGTAGTGCACCACTCCGTCCTCCCGCAAACTTCTGTCGTAGTACTCCAAGGCCTGAAACTCGTAGCTTGCCAACTTGTACGGCCGCCCCGCTCCCTTCGTTAGCTCAGGGGGTGCCAAGTGGGAAGAAGTGAGGAAAGTGAATGTTTCTTTAAAGTGAACCGGTCCGAAGGATTTTTTTTATAGTGACCGGTCCTATTCGGTTAAGTACTTTAAATTTCTAATACTATCACACAATGTAGCTCCTCATAACTAAATGACAGTGCTAAAATTATGTGCCAAGTTCTAGATGGGCTGCGGCTCACAATAATGCGATCTAGTCAATTTATAGTGGACCGAGAGTTCACAATTAAGTGACACTGGCACGTAATTGTGAACTCTAATGTTGACAATTATTTAACAGTTTACCTTTATTGTGAACACTTACTTGTCCGTACGGCAACATGTACTAGTAGACTAGCAACTCGTAACAGAGGTTTGTTTTACCGAGCGTGATGCCACGCTTAGGTAAGACTACAACTAGTACAAGACTTGTTCACGAAAGAATTCAAAGCAATGTGTCATTCAACTAAGGAAATGTTATTCGTATGCTGAGCTCAGCGTAGTACGTATTGAACATCTAGCGCTGGGGATGCTAGCGCAGGTCTACCACGCGTATGCCTCAAGGGCAGGGCCACCGTTGGTGTCGGGTATTGAGTGGTGATGTTCCACGTATCGTACTGGTAATTACCCGGAAGGCGCGTATCCCATGCCTCGGGGTTTACTCCCACCGCACCCGCACTCCAAATCTGGTTGGGAACGTAAGAATCTAGCATAAGACCCGAGGGATAGCGTATCGGACCGCAGTGCAAATGATCCAGAATCTAGCATAAGACCCGAGGGATAGCGTATCGGACCGCAGTGCAAATGAGGGTAGTGCGGGTAAACCTCCCGGCAATGTCATCTGAGTCCGCTGTATATTGGCACCAAATTCTTGATCCGAACTACCTTGACCTTGTACATTTCGTCGAATCCGTCGATCTTTAAAGTTTAGTTGGTATCCGTTGACGCCAGGAACGCTGAGACCGTACGCAGCGCGACCGCAAATAATGTGCGCGCAAGACAAAAACTTTTCATAGTAGTAGCAGGAGCACTGGTTGGAGTCTGTTCGCACCACCCACCCCTCTCTGGGCATACCAACGTGGTGGGCTCGACGCACTGACCACTTAACAGCAGACCTGTAAAAGCTCGCCGCCTTTTGTTTTTCCTCATCTTGAAGGCACTCGGGGGAAATTCACGAAGCGAGACGCTCACTGCTCAGAGGAACGTCGTCTGAAAGCGACGAGATGTCATTCACCTCTGTAGGGATCTCTCGATCATCGCCAACATATAAAACACGTAACACCGAAGGCGTGGGCGTAGCGTAGATAGCCACCCGACTCGTTGAAACCAATACTTTTGCCAATCGTGTAGCCTCCTTGGGCGGTGTAATTCGACCGCCCGCTACAGACGTGGGAAGGCATATAGAGTAGTCTTCCGTTATCGTCAGAAGTTTTAGCAGCAACCTCCTTGTGTCACACGCCTTGCGTTGTGTGTATCTCTTTATGCTTGCGTTGAAAACCTCACAGGGATTATTCGTAGTTGCAAAAGCCCCCGGCGAATGAAAAATCTGCCACCGCCAGAAGCGACTAGCGATCCATTGAATGTAGAAATAGTTCGTGAAAGTTTCTAGTCTTCCGTCCAGGAGCCATTCCTGAGAAATGCGATTCCACTCCAGATATAGAAGGTCCCTGCTAAGCGTGTAGTGCATATCTAGAGCACCGCGGTACACAACAGCTCGAAGGGCTGCGGCAAGGTGCTGCATACGCTTACGTACGTTGTATAGTACGTGGATAAAGCACATAAGGTAAATGCTGTTCTCAAACCCACTGATAGCAACTAATCCATTTACTTGAGCCTTCTCCGCGTCTCCCATCACAGCATCGATACGCAGTGCCACACCCAATCGCTCCCGAAAAACCCTGACGAAACTACCAACAGTCTCATAGTACTCACGCTCAGTTCGCTGGCTCACAATAAACATACTGGCTAGGTGGTAGATTCTTCGCCGGTCAGTAAAGCCACAGGTTATAACTGGATACCCCAGGTCACTGAGTTTGAAAGTTGCATCGAGGTGAAAAATCAAGAAGTTCTCCTTCTGCTGTAGCGCCAGAATAGTTTGCATGAGTTTCAGACTGGTTATACCCAAAATCAAAGGTTCATCGTCCTCGCCATTACCCACAAACGGAAATCCCCTTCCGTCCTGTCGGTTTCCAAAAACGAACGCCGACTCTGGGTCAATATCGGCTCTGGATGCTTTCGAAATGACCAGCTCGCGTGTCTTAAGTATTGAGTTCTTCGATCCGTGCAGCCATCGATTGTAACGACCGTTTCGCTGGACCTGGGCGCACGATGGAAATCCTAGCGCTGGGGAAGGAATCTCCGGTGCTCGCAGAGATTACTCCATATTAGCGTGATGGTACTGCGCTCTCATCCA